>NC_060950.1:1526872-1780430 GCF_022045245.1 Lucilia cuprina | reverse complement strand
TTATTTTTAAATAAATATTTCACTTTTTTCTAAAAAAAACTATATGTAATAAATAAAAGTTGTAAATGGAAATATTATACAAAAGTTTCTAAAACTAACCATTATGTACTTGTTAACTTTTGAATGGCCATTACAAATAATTATTGGGTTTGTGCTCATGTTTGTAACGCACAATAATATTCGACTTTTACTCACCTTACAACTAATTTCTGAGTCGATTTAGTTATGTCCGTCTGTCTATGCAAAGTCGCAATTTTTAATACAATTCTATCTTCTATTGTCCTAGAGACGAAGCCTATTAAAAATTGTTATTATCAGTCTGTTATTTCACCTAGCCCCCATACAACTAAACCCCCGATTGGATTAGAAACCTTGTAATCATACTACAGGTCGCAATTTTGAAGATGATTTAATGAACATGATCTTCTATGATACAAGAGACGAAGCCTATTGAAAAAGGTTGACATCGGTCCACTATATCACCTAGCTCCCATACAACTAAACCCGTCGAACAGGGCCTTTAAATTCATAATTTTGTTTAATGTACTCCTATCTTTATAAAAAGCTGCAAAACCAAGCCTTGATGATCCTCATGAATTTTATAATTATATGGTCTCGTTTGACCCTAGCCCCTATAAAAAGCCCTTTACAATTTGACATAAATGTCCACAATTTTATTCAATAATAAATAACTATGTGTATCTGAAGCAAGGTACAATTCAACTTAAATGCTTTATTATGAAAAACTAAATTACATTCTATTTTAGTGACAGGTGTAGGGTATTATAGGTCTTGTTTCTCAAGACTTGTTAATCCATTAGTTAAAAATGCAAACATTTTTTTAAATTAATTAACATAGACAAATATTAAAAAAACGTCATTTAACTAACGATCATGTAATTTTTAAATTACTTACATACTGTAACATGCGTTTAATTATATATTTTTATTTTAATAATTTTTCCCCAAAACTTTTGCTTATATAAATGTTAATTACTTAAAATTTTTATCTTTCCTAATTTTGTAAAAATTCCTAATAATATGTTGGTCCTTGTACTTAATATAATTATCATTAGTAAAAGTGTGGTAATCAGCATCATGACTGTTGTGTTCCATTAATTAGTATTTTGTTGGAATGAAGTGTATTTATTGTAAATTAACCAACTCAATTTGAACATTATTAAACATTAAACATAAAAATAAAACTTGAACAACTCAAGTGGTTTGGTTATAATTTTTTATAACGAAATGAACAAACAACTCATCTCATTTCAACTGTGCTTAACTTAATTTAACCAGCAGCAGAAATTGTCGTAAAAAGGAAGAAACATCATAATCATCAGTAATAAATGAGCAAAAACTCACACAGAGACACAAGCATACAGTCATAGATGATAATAAAACAGTTATTTTCTTATACATACATTCACACATACACATAGAAACATTTCGAAAAATGGCGACATTATGTCAACTTCCTCCTTTTTCTTCATGTTTAACATGTTCATTTTGTTGGTTTGTCTTTTCGTTCGTTTTTGTTAAAAATGGCTCCCATGTCTTTCATTAAAACTTTCGGCAAATTATCGAGCAACATATGCTTGCGGCTGTCACATATAAAAATCTTACCAACACCAAGAGAAAAAAGACATCAACAACAACTACTAACAGGAGAAATGAAAAATATATTATAACTTTAGTATCACAACTTTGAAACGTGCCTTTCTCTTTTTCCTTTACGATGACTATTCCATTGCCATGGATGCTGGTTGTCTGGCTGTATGTCGTTTTGTATTTTATATTCTAACACAAGATGGTTGTAGGAAAGAAGACGAAGAAGAAAATGGGTAAAAGCTTATTGTATTCTATAGGGTTGACAGCTTACTGCCTAATGGTAGTAGTTAGAGTTGTCACTGCTGTTGGGTGATTCTATTGAGTGGGGGTGTTTAGCGAGATAAAAATGCAGACATTTAAGGTAAAGCTAGACCCAAATATATACAGACATGTAGTTACCTAAACTTTTTGTAATATATGTATAAAATATAAAAATGTCTTCATACTTAACCACCCCGTTCGCTTTTATTGTTCAATGTAACAATTGAGTTCGCTTTTTCGTTGTTTTTTATTTTATCTTTTATTTACGTGTCATATGATTTCCTATGGGATCTTATATGTACATGGATTGTATGTACATATCTGTATACCGAAAGGACTATAACTTTTTAATCTTTTCCTTTTTTAAGTAGAAATATTGCTTATACAGGGGTTTAAAAAAAGGTATTTTAATTGTATCACTTTAAAATTAATAAATATTTTAGATTCTTACCCAAAGTAGCGTTTGTTTATTGTAGTTAGTACTCTAGTCTGTCAAGACCGGTTCGATTCATACTAGAGCCACTATTTAAGATGTGCACAACAGGAAGTAACATACATCCTCCTTTAATAGTAGCTGAGTTTCCGTTCGTAAAATTTCTGAACATTTAAAATGTGTTTTTATTGCAACACCCTTTAAATGGATGATTGTGTAAAAACATTTATATGAACATAAGTATATACATTTGTATGTATGTGTTTAATAAATACATATATAATTTACTACAAATTGAGTTGATATATTGACTCACTTAACCTCCATTTGAAAGTAATGTAACATTTTTGTTTAATGCCGTTTGAATAAAATTTGCGTTTAGAACTCATATATTCTATAAATATTAGAAAATATTAATATAAGCATTTTAAATAAAAATTATAATTGTAAGGGATATGGAATGTGGTCCATCTCGATCTTTTATCCCAGATTTCTGCTCACATATTCGATAAATATCCCTAGCCTAATATAGAATATTTAATGTGTTTTACTTGTTTTATTTTTCTCGAATACAAAATCGACATAAGAGGTTATTTTTCGTTTCCATTGTATACTTTTTTCTTCGCTTAGTTATCTTTAAAAATTTGCCACTTCAACAGTTCCTTTGTGACAAGTTGTTCTCCCAAATGTATCACGTACACACTTGTACGAGTATGACCAAAACAACAAGACCAAAGGTACCCTCAAATAGAGATGAGTAATAAATACAGAAAATAGTCCCATTTATCCGATTTTTGGCCAAAATTGTGTAATTCATTTAAAAATGAATATATGTATATTAGACTCACAAAAAATGGCGCTTGAGTTGCTCCCCTCAAAATATTCGCTGTAATGTAATATAATGTTACCCAAAATATTTTCTGTTAATTGTTGTCCATTCTTGAGCTCGACAGTTTTTCAAGAAAATATCGTATGGGGGACACGATTTTTCATGTTAAATTCAATATTTTACTCAGCTTCAAATAATCTTTGTTATATTTTATAATGGTTCCCAAAATATTTGTAGTCTATCGATAATCGTTCGCGATTTACATCACGTACATTTAATTTGTATTAGTGAAAAACCTAAAAATTTTAAATATTTTGGAATATGACAATTATGAGCAGACAGTTACTTCTGATTAATACATCATTAGACGCGACTATAAAACCCCTTTGAAACGATAGCCCATATTGGATATTTCGCTTCAGAACAAAAAATTTTAAATAATAATTTTAAAATACCTTTTTTTAATTTGGTTCAGCTCACGAATGGTCATCGCTAGACTTCAAATATTTTGGGAATCATCATAAAACAAAGCAAGTTAAATTTTGAGAGCGGTAACAAAAACACGTTTTTGATTGACATACAGATTGAGTCGGTCTAATATATATAGATCCTATGCCTTTTTTAAATCAGCCCAGCTGTCTGTTTTTTAACAAGTAGGAAAGTATAGTCGGGCATGGCCGACCATATGATACCTACACCATGAGTATATTTTTACAATATATTTCTAAATAACAGTTAGTTTTGTTGAGTTTCATTGCGATACAATTGGTTACAAGTCAATTTTAGACGTTTAAGTCATTTTTTGAAGGGGGGTTTGTATGGGGGCTAGGGTCAAATATAGGCCGATCCTTACGAAAATCTGCAGTATCATTTATACTTATATAAAACATATTTGTGCCAATTTTTAGAGAGATAGCAGAATATTTGACGTAATTATAGCATAAAAAGCTCAAATCGGGAGGTACGGTTGTATGGGGGCTAGGTGAAATAATGGACCGACTTCAACCATTTTCAATAGGCTTCGTCCTTGTGCCAAAAAACATGCTTGGTCCAAATTTCATCAAATTATCTTGAAAATTGCGGCCTGTACCTTGCGCACAAGGTTTACATGGACAGCCAGCCAGCCAGCCGGACAGACGGACGGACGGACGGACATGTCTTAATCGACTCAAAAAATGATTCTGAATCGATCGGTATACTTTAAGGTGGGTATTGGACCAATATTTTTGTATGTTACAAACATCAGCACAAACGTATAATACCCTCCCCACTATAGTGGTGTAGGGTATAAAAAGTACCAAATACAATTGCATCAAATTGTACCACGAAACCAATAAAAACTAAAGCAATGAAAAAGTAAAAAATGTGCGATAGAAAGAAAATTTGTGAAAAGGGATATAAACTTTGGCGAAGTTTGTGGGTGGGGTACATTCGCATGTATAAATATGCATGTGTATTTGAGAATATGTGTTCAGCATATAAATTGAGATAGCAGTATTTCTGTAGTCTTTTGGGTGGTAAGGTTTGTAAGGCAACATTAAGTTGTTTAATAATTTAAAAAAACAAAACGTTTAAAAATGTAAACACTTTTTAAAAGATAAAAAATATTGATTTTTTTCTTAAACTTTTGCAAAAGGCACAAAAATAAAAAAATGGCGCCTTATAAATTTTGTTTTATATCGGCTTTCAATTGACATGTTTTGATTTCGATGCAAATTACAATTATTAAAACATTATTAAACATTTTTTGTTAAAACTGACACATCACGATACAATTGTGAAAGTATACAACTAAATAACAAAAGTAAACAAAACATATTCATTAAGAGGTTGACACTTAAATTGTCAAATAACATCAAAAAAATACTAGAAAAACTGTTGGAAAAAAGTATTTGACACAAATTAGATGTCATCTGGGGTAATAGACTTTGGCTGGTTGACAGGCAGACTGGCTGACTGACTGTATGCCTAAAACAAATTATTTAAATAAAAACATTTATATCCAAACAAATAAATCATTTACGACATGAAAACTTTTATTTATATGACATTTGAAATGGAAAAACCTGTCAAGCTGGGGTAATAAGAAAATTTGTTTCACATTTTTTTTAAATTTTTATGTTTGATTGAAATATTTAAGAAAACAAGTTGGGATTAACAAGATTTGAGACATGTAAATTTTATTTACATCTTAAAGTTATTCACAACTAATATTTATTTTTATTGATTTTATGTTGTAAAATTTTAATATATGTATTTGTTCATGTATTTTTTTAAATTTCAATATTAGTGTGGACTAATATTGAAAAATCCAACGTTTTACCAATTACGATCATTATTAAAATTGAAATTATGAATATTTTTGTATTATTGCAAATTGGTATCATTATCGTTAGTAGACAGACAGGATAATGTTTGTCTACGTACGATGATGATAATTATTAGTGTGTACGTATTGATTATTTTCAAAAGTGTTTGCATTAATACTCAAACACTTATTGAAACCTTCTCACACAAATTACCGCGCATTATACACGTTAAACATTTTCAAAATTATATTAATTTGTATGCGAGTCGAACTGATTTTCGTGCTTCAAAATGAATGTGTTTATGAAAATTATCCTGTGGGTCACATATGTTCAATTGTCTGGCTATATTGATGTAGACTTGTTTTACGAATATTATTATTGTTACCGTTTGTAATGTGTTGTAGTTAAACAAATATACACCTACAACCCACCCATCAATACAAAGTAAATATTTGTATGCATGTAAATTTCCAAAAATTGTGACGGGCTTACATTGTAATATGATTGGTATAAAAGATAATTTGTAAACAGAACAGATAATTGCTACAGCATTTCAATTGTTGTAGTTATAGTTGTTGTTATTACGTAAAGTAGTTTATAGAGAAAAAAGCTTGTAAAATTTTATCACGATTTTCGCGGTGACGGTTCATTCACAGGTACATATGTACGTACATGCATATGTTATGTGTATTACAACAAGAATTACTGCAGACAACAACTACTTACCTCAATTTGTGAATAGATTGAAATAATAGTTGAGTGTGTAAATGTTGATGTGAACTTATGTACCAATAATAAACAACATTTAAGTATTTCAATTTCCGTAACGACAGATTTAATCAGCAACAACAGATGCAAAATTAAAAAAATCTACTAATAACACCAACACATCGAATGATATGATCATTAAATTTTACTCACACTTTAGATACAAGCTATTTTAACACTATCAACGCTACAGATGTGTCAGTTATATTTGGTAATAATTTGAATAATTAACACACATTCATTAAAATATGTTTAGTATGTGTGCGGTTGAATTAAGTAGTAATACTAAATATGTATTGTACTAAACTAGGTGAAAGAAATTTCATACTTTTGGAATTCGAATAATTTTTGTTAGAATCCAAGTTTTTGAACAATAAAATATTTTTTTTATTTTACTAGTTATAATCAGTGTGCTTTTCTACCCTAAAATACATTTTACGATAGGAGTGTTAAAACGCCAGTATATTATCCAAATGTTTACATGAATGTAAAAGTTCTTTGAGCTTTAATAGTATCTCAGATATACGAATTAGGGCGGCTTTCTTACTACTTAGTTAAACTAGGCTTAACTTGCTGTTAGATTAAACTCGGAAAAAATTTAGGCGGACTTTAACCGATGATTGTGTTTTTCAATTATGGATTTAAGTTCAGTTAACTTTGTTAGTATTGTCAACTTTTCACTCAAAAACATAAACAATGAACTGCTGTTTTTTGCAAATAACACTTTTGTAAAATGAAAACTTTTGGAAAAATGATAAATAAACATTTAAAACAATAATAACTAAAACAAAACAAATCAGAAAATTGCAATTTATTTAAAATATTAAGTTTTTGTTCTTCCGAAATCATTATTTTATTGATTTTGTTAATGTGTTTTCTCACTTATAACATAAGTTTAATTGTCCAATAACACTATGTTAAACTAAGATAATAAGTAACGTTACTGATTACTGAAAACACACAAAATATATATTAAACATGGTTTAAACAAAGAATGTAGATTATCTTTATCTGAAAATCCCACCCTTATTGTATTTAATTTATATGAGATGTTCTAGTCCTCATAATGAAAGTCCGCTAATTTTTCCGCTGAATGCACATGTTTAAGCTCTAAATGAAAATTTTATAATTTTTAAGCACAATCGATACAGCTCACGAAAGGTAATCGATAAACTTAAAATATTTTTATAAAATAAGAAGAAACATTTAAAGATGGGTAACAAAATTCATGGTTTTGCTTTCAAATTTTGGTATTTTTTATTTGAAAAAGTTTTTTTTTAATAATTTAAGAGGTAAAAATGCATTTCTGTAAAAAGGTTTTTAAAATTTTATTGCACGGCTAACTAACAAAAACCCTGCATGCTTTATACATTTTTTACTTAAAGAACTAAAAATGTAGCTTTATAATAAAATACATTTTAAATTCCAACAATAAAAATAAATTAATAGAAAATAATTCAAAACTAAAACAAACTCACACGATCTTGTGAGGTTAACGTTGTATTCCATTCACAGACAATGAAAGAAAAAAGAAAAGGAAATACAAAAAGAAAACAATAAAACCAAAAACACCATCTTATTAATCCTAGTAATAAAATTGATTTTAATGGCACTTTTTTATGAACTTTAAACAATATTTCCAACAATACTCAACAGATTTACAAATGAAAAAATAATAATATTTATGTATCATTTGTGTTTTTCTTTTCTATTCAAAACAACGAGAAAAAATGAAAAGTGTTAAAAAATAACACTTAAAAACAAATTTTTGACATTGATGAAGGCAATCAAAGTGAACTAAACTAAAGTGAAGTGGCGTTGTTCTGCTATTTCTTTTACGAGAGCGTTTTTATTGTTTTTAATTCATTTTTTATTTTGTTTTGTTTTTATTACATTAAAAAAATGTTTGGAAATATTTTTTGTTTTACTGGATGTTTTAAGAATGAAATACATAGATTCATATTTAATATTACGCCCGCTGATTAGAAAGTGTTGAAGAGCTATTAAATTTCAAAATAAATAATCAGTTTAAATATAGGAAACACACTCACTCTCTCACCACACAACTACACTTGGATGTTTGTAGTCCCATAAATCCATTGGAATTCATTTAGAACAGGCTCATAATTTGAAGGCGGTCTTAAAAACGTTTCACACTCTTAACAATTTGGTAAATTGTGGTATTTATGTGATTTTTAATGTTCCTTAATGTTTTTATTCTTCAGATTTGTTTTATGTTATTTTGTTTAGTTTTAAACAAATTTCAAAAAAGAGTATTAAATAATTATTATAATATATGTATAAAAATGGTCTTGAAAGAAAGACCGTATCAAATTGATTAAATAAAATTAGTCATATGTGAAATGTGTGATGAAAGTCATAAAATGTATGAACTAAATTTATTAGTAATAAAGTTATTTGAATATTTAAATTTAATAGCAATATTAATGAAAATAAATATGTAGTGCATTTGAAACTTTAAAGTGGTTTGATCATTTTCAATATTTAAATTCAATTTTTTATGAGAATTTTTGAGGCGAAACTTAAAATATGTTAATTGGGTTTCAAAATGTGTTTTTTTATTTGATAGCTCCGATAAACTAGTCTATCAGTCTGGGTCTATCTAACGGGTTCGATTCTCACCAGAGACTTCGTATGTCATTAGACCGACTCACAAAAAATGGTGCTGGAGTTACACCCCTCAAAATCTTCGCTGTAATGTAATATGATGTCACCTAAAATATTTTTGTTAGTTTTGTCCATTCGTGAGCTGAACAGTTTTTAAAAAATATCGTATAGGGACACGATTTTTCATGTTATATTCAATATTTTTCCCAGCTTCAAAAAATCTTTCTTATATTTTATAATGGTTCCCAAAATATTTGTAGTCTATCGATGGCCGTTCATGAGATGGACCACTTACACAAAAAGTCCTTTTTTAGTTATTTTTTTTTAATTTTCTTAAACAATATGCAATATGTGGTATCATTTAAAAGGTTTTATGAAGCCATGTCTAGTGGTGTGCAAAATTTGCAAAATTGTGCATAATTAATGAAAACCATAAAAATTTTAAATATTTTGGAATATGACAATTATAAGCATATGAATATGACAATTATAATACATTATAAAACAAAAAATTAAAAAAAAAATAATTCCAAAACACCTTTATTAATTTGGTCCAGCTCACGAACGGCATCGCTAGACTTAAAATATTTTGGGAATCAATATAAAACAAAACAAGGTAAATGTAATAAAAACAAAAACACGTTTTTCTTTCCATACAGAATGAGTCCGTCTAATGTCTATAAAAATATATGATTTATTTGGAATTTACTTTGCATTGTTATTAAACAAATTTTCCCATATTTATCCTGCTGGTAGATAAAAATATAGACATCACATATAAAACAGAATGTTGACATTTTTACGTTTATATCCATAAAATTTTATTATAATTTTCCACTACTTTCCCACAATTTTCACACGATAAAAATCACCAGTTTGATTAATAATTATTTGCAAATTTTAACAAGTGTAACGGAAATTGATTTGTCATTTCACTGCCACATATAAAAACAACCACTTTTCTACATTACGGAACAAACCTAAAGTATGGAATCATTGGATTGAATGTATATTGCATAACACATATGAAATGTCATTAGTGATCCCTGAAGGATTTCCTCGTTATTATTCTATTTTCTGTTAATTTTTTTTTGCAAATTTTATTTATTTTTTATTACAAACGCATACGCATCATCAGATTCAATAATTGGCATAACAAGTGTAATTTTTTATTATTGAAATTCAAATTCGAAGGGATGAAAAAGGTTACAGGTTTCATATGGTGGGAACATTACATAGTGTTTGTTGTATGTACGTATATACTTTGATAAAAAGAATACACTAAGTAATCAATAGAGATGTTCATAAATTAGTTTAAGAATATATCTATATAAAATTCGTCAACTATACATATAATTCGCTTTTAAAATTGCATTTTATTTAAATATGTCTGTGTAATATTTCGAATATGTTTTCTTTCCTAAAAGAAAGCTGACCCCTTGAAACTCAAGTGCCACTTTGAAAAACTCTCTATATTAATTCATTCACCTTTTAACTATATATTATTAATCGTTTATTAACATTTTACCTCTAACCCCTGTAAATCCATTATAACTTTAGAAAGTTTAAAATATTCTGCGCCAAAAACTAAAAAAACAGTAGAATGAGTAAATTTAGACACTTGTTACAACGAAAGAAGAAATAAAAGTTTACAAACAACAACAAAAAAGTTCAACCATAATTACATTTTAATCATCTTAGTGCTAATTTTTTTGTTTTGGCAACTTGTCTGCCCGACTCGCTTGCCTGATGATGATGGTGTTGGTGTCATGTTAATGTCAAAGAATGACGACCCTGCCACATCAACGTACTAGTATGTATAAATCGTTATTAGCTCTTTTTTGCTTTATTTTATTAATAATCTGCCAACCAGCTCAATTAGGGGTTGTTTTTTGTTAATCTTTATGAATTTATATGTACATCAATAATTTAACCACAAATTAAAACAGTAGCGCAAACCAACCGCAAAATATATATTTTTACATATGTAAATAAATTTAGTACAGAAAAAATCCTTCGTTTTTTGGGTTTGCTTTTGATGAGCAGCTATATTTACCATTATTTATGTTTGAAAAAAGTAGTCATCAATAATCCAAACCAAAAAAAGAGTTTAAACATTTAATATTAGAGACATTTTTTATAAGCCAAAACTTGTTAAACATCTGTCAAAATTTTATAATTGACAGTCATTTTATTTAGCAAAAAGTTTCGTTTCAATTCGTTTTAGTATACATTTATAAACAATTAAATATTTATTTAATTTTAAGGATTATTGAAGAATGTTTACATGTAGTATTTCTTAAGAAATATTTTTAAATGTCTGTTTAATTTTAAAGTATGTTACACTAAAAATTTCTTTAATCTGTCTGTCAGCGTACACTTGTGTTAACAAAATTAAGTCTTTATGTTTACGAATTCTCGTAATTATTTTTAAATAAGTTTATGTTTTTAATTAGTCTGATTATTGACAAACAAAATACTATATCCTTTAATTCACAAATTATTTTGGAGTTTTAGCAAAATTTGTTTAAAATCTTTCCGATTTTAGTGCAAAAATTTTATATATATTTTTAAAGATTTTTTTTAATACGAATAAACCATACATTCTATACTACCAGAGAAAAATAAATACAAATATTGGCTAAAACAATTAAACATGATTCTAACTACTACAAATGTCGTCCATTAGTCTTTAATTGCTTTCGATGGTCATTTATTCGTTTGTGTATAATTTCGACTTCTGTATTTCAATCCTTTTTTTGTAGCAATGCATTCCTGGAATATTGAATTAAATGCGTGTTATATTCTATCGATATAGGAATGAACAACAAAACACATTCCATTTGGATTTTCATATTGTAACTGCAGAACATAGAGGAAGAGTAAATCTCTAAGTTCGAGCATTGGTAGGATATAAAATACTTATATATTTTTGTTGGTGCGTCTGTGTCGTAGAACAATGACCATTGTCGTTTGTCGTTGGTAACGATAAATGATAAAATATGTTCAAATGCTGGCCATTTAACACAAAAAGCATGAATGCAGTATCGAAAGCAATTTAAAATGACAAACTGTTGCCACATTTATGTGGCCAACATAGGGGTTGGGGTAGTGGTTTTTTATAAACAGTAAGGAGCATAAATATTCCTTATTTATACAGGTCCTGAGCACAAATTTTGATTAGCTTTCAGTTTTAAAGTTTTATATTATTTTACTAATGTTGTAATGTTGTGATGCAGTTTTTGTTTCCATCCGGGGTATGCCTAGTCTGTCCAGGTTCTTTAAAGGTCTGCTTCCTTTGAGGTTCGATATACCACAGAGCTGCCTAGTATCTTCGGGAATGAATGGGTCTGGTACAATTCTTCACGGAGAGGCCGAAATCAATACTTCGGTTATGGAGACGATCCCGTCGGGTAGATATAACTGTGAGTAGCTAGGGAATATAGTCGGTCGAGACAAATGCTCTGGCTCTCGGTCGACTAACTACTATTGTTAATCACGAAATAGCTACGGACTATAATCCGAGATAAATGTTTCAGTTCTCTATGTGTACTTAATTGAATCTATATGTACTTAATTGACCTCACTCCCAATATACATATGTATGTAAATGAAAATGACTATAACTCTGAGAACTGCATTAAAAGCATGAGTACAGCGATAACACTTGACATAAATATGTTTATTACAATTTTTCTACCAAGTTTTTAGAGGATCGGTTCATAATCGACCTAACCCCCATATAAGGTCCCCTTTAGGAAATGACTTTAACCATGAATTTCGAGACAACTAAGTATCTTACAAGATAAAAATCTCTCTGCCAAATACTATAAGGATCGGTCTATAATTGACCCTATTCCCCACACAAGATCCCCTAAAAAATACTTTAACGCTCGTTACTCTATTAAAAATACGAGTACAGCGATTGTACACAAATATGTTTCTTACAAGATAAAAATCTCTCAGCCAAATACTATGAGGATCGGTCTATAATTGACCCTATTCCCCATACAAGATCCCCTAAAAAAATACTTTAACGCTCGTTACTCTATTAAAAATACGAGTACAGCGATTGTACACAAATATGTTTCATAGAAGCCAGTCTCTCATATTTTATGAGTATGGTTCCAAATTTTAGTATAGTGGTGAAACCTTGCAATTAAACTACAGGTCGAATATCGGACCATTATTTTACCTAGTTCCCATACAACTGAACTTTGTAATCAAACAACAGGTCGCAATTTTGGAGATAATTCAATGAACTTAGACGCATGGTACCGTTTACGAAGCCTATTTAAAATGGTTAACATAGGTGCATTATTTCATCTAGCCCCATAGAACTGAACCCGCAAAATAATTATGTTTAATATACACGTAACTTGACAAAAGCTGCAGAACCAAGTTTTATACCAGCCTTGATGACCCTCATGAACTCTATCATTATATGTCCACATTTGATCCTTAAAAAAATTGACTTAACTTTCCACAGTTTTATTCAATTAAATTCAACTTAATATTTTATTATTATTATATAATTATTATTATCAGTGTATCCAGAACGAGGGTAATCCGAACATTCTTAGAGAACTAATTTTATAATCAAGACTCAATATTTCAATTTATTTTTGCTTGATACTGTTCGCTATTTTTATTTTTTTATAATTCAATTTACAATTGAACATTTTCAAAGATGGATGGTTTGCTGAACATTTCTTCATTTATTTATATCTTTTCTATCTAAACCCGATATGTTATTGGATCTATTCGATTTTTACTTGTGTTTCAGAAAATTTTAATGATTTTAGATATTTATATTTTTTACGTTACTGTTGCTGGTAAATTACAAAAATAAACATTTTTTTAATGGCGATTATGTGCAGAAGTTGACCAAACAATTATAACAACAACAAGAACACACATTTTTAACTGCATTAGAACATGTCCGTGTACAGAATAGTTACAGCAATTAAAACGGATTAAAAGACAACCAACTGATTTATGAGAATAAAAGACTTTTGAAATGACTGCGACGAGTTTTTACTTTACAACCATAAGCAGCAGTAGCATTTAAACTCGCACTCTTTTTATATACCAAATTACAAACGATGAATTTTGAATACAAATATTGGGTGGCTGGGGTGTGATTTTGTTTTCGGATTTGGTAAAAGATCGCACCATGAGCAAACAAGCGTTATTGTTGGCAAGTAAAATTGAAATAATTGCGCATTGAAGCAATTTAGAAGAATCATGTGATATTGCTACCAAACTTAATACATGTGCAACATTAACAGAAATACATAAACTCTAACACACATACATACGTACAGAAACACAAATCTTTACAATAGAATCTATGCAAACGTATGTATGTACAAAGTTCTATAATCATTGCATATTGTATTGTCGTATCAACTGGAGAGTCCTTTATAGTTGTATAATTGAAAAACATTTTAATGACTTTATACATATAGATTTATACTTGCAAAGGACATACTAATACTTACACGAAGACATACACAAAACATACACATTTGTACAATTACTAAATATAATAAAAGTTTTATTGTAGTAATTTTTAGATCGGAATTTTAGAAAATTTCGCATACAATTTGATTCATTTATGTATGGCCATTTGACTATTAAGAGTTGGTTTGCTGAAAAATGAATTTTCTTTTATTAAATCATTAAAATAATATTTATGTATTTAAACCAATTTTTGAACTTTTCAAAAGTTATTATGTATAGTCGATTGTATTAAATTTCAGTTTTGGTCACTTGTAACTACAAGAATTATATCTCGAAAATTCTATTTTAAATAATTTTCATAGATAAATCTTTTACACCAAACCAATTTAACAATCTACGTGGAGAGAGGGGTCTCTTAAAGTTGGGGTACATTTACAGCGGTTTTTAGAATTTATAATCGTATATTGTGGACATAAATCTACAACCAACAATACCACGTGTATCTTGAAACCAACAAAAAAATATATAGTAAAAAGACAAAAATAACAATAAAACATATCTGCAGCATTCGAGTTTTGCCAGACAAATCGAAGTTTTATACAACAAACAATTTACAATCATTTCAGTATGGTTTATTACATTGTTGGTTGTATGGATGAGATAAAAATACACATACATTTCTATCTTATTTTTAATATATACAAGTTTTTATATACACGATTTTGGGATAGTGGGTGTTTCTTATAAAAAGTTGATGTGATTCGAGTCGTCAATGAGAGTGCATAAGTTGCACTCAATTTAGCTCGAATGAGAACAGCTTTTTACTAATTTCATTATATTATTTAATGACAGGTCAAAAAAAAAAGATTCTGAACAGGACATTCACATAAAACTTTTGTGATGAAAAAAGTTCCTAAAAATTTTACACGAAACTTTGAAAACACCCGTTATTTCACATACACATGTGTTTGCGTATTTGCATTGGTATTGTGTATGTGGCATTGTCATGTATTTTTATATATATTTTTTTAAATGCAATATAAATGACAACAAGCTCTTCATATGTTTGTTGTTTTGCTGCATATTGAATATTGTATATATCTATTTGTATTTTGTGTAAAACACACACTTTCACATGTAAAATAATTTTTTGTTGCACTTATTGCTGTAGTTTGTTTTTTTTTTTGATTCTGTAAAAGTAAATCTTCATTAGATTTACCAGAGTGACCGACCAGAAGAATAACAGCAGCAGCATTTGTATCATCAGTAAATAAAAACCTAAGTTTTTAAATTGAAAGTACAAAATACATACAACAACAGTATATGTTTGTATGCATGTATAAAATAGTACATACAACATTCTACGTACAATAAAGTATATTTTTTATTGTAGATATTGTTATACTTTTTGTAGTTGAAGTTCAGTAGTTGTTGTATTTATTATATTTTCGCAACAGTTATAATTGATTTGACAGTCTCATGTGTTTGGGATTGTATGAAAATTGTTAAAAAGAAAATTTATGACCAAACAGAAGGACATTTTTAAAGTTATTCTTTATTTATAACTACATACGTAGAAATATTTGTATATTTCAATGTATGTATGTATGTGTATACAAATGTTTGTATGGACAAAAACTCATATGTCTTCTTGTTCATTAAGATTAGTGTTTTTGAAATAAATACCAAAAGTTTTAAGCCGATAATGGGAAACCATACTTTAAAAAAATGTAATCCAACTAATAACATTTTCTATTTTTTGGAATATTTTTTGTTTTGTAGAACTTTTTCCAAAAAGATTATCAATATATATTGTATCTCTCTAAAAGTTTAAAAAACTTAGTTTTAAATAAGTCTAAATGATACTGCCAATATATGTAATGATCGGGACTCATTTTATCCTAGCCCCTTCATACTATGTTCCCTTCAGGAAATAACTTAAAGTCAAAAATCACTTATAAGCAGAATCAAACATCTCTCTAAAAACTTTATAAGGATATGATCATAATAACTGCTTGTCCCTGCTTTAGAAAATACCTTGTAAGCAAATTGTTAGTTTCAGCAACAATATATTTATTGAATTGATTTGTTTTTGTACCAATGAAAAGAAAAACCAAACAAAACAAGTTTGCGAGTACAAGAAATCCCGTACCGATTTTTAAATTTGAAAAATACCATGTAAATGTTTTCCAGGAATTCTCGAGAAAAAACTGATTTATAAACAGTTTGTCAAATCATCTTAAATACTGGCCACCTTACTCAGCTACAATAAACTATTCTAGTCAACTATACACCTTCCGTATGATGACATCTACATCTTCCTACACGTATTTAATAAATGACAAGTAGAAAATTAGTTCTGTAGATTGTGTTGAAATGCGACCAATTTAGAAGCAACTTTTTAAACAGTTCCATAAACAATTCTTCATGTAAGTACCCCTCAATCACTCGCGCAAACACAGGAACGCACAGATGCCTAAGAGAATTATTATACTCCTTCTTAACTTAACTGGTTTGCAAAATATACATACCAAGAAACATATATTCAATTCATTTGAGATGCATTGTTATGGCAAACGTGCCACAATATGTTGTATGACACTGGAGGCAAAAAATATCCGCTATAGATACGTTTTTTATCATCTTCTTTTTTGTGGTGGAACAAATTTTTAACAATGATATGATATGCGTAAAATTTATTTAATTCACGCATGCGTCGTCACATACGTATGCAGAGTCGATTCCACATTTAAATGCGATCAAAGCGTATAATCCTTTGGGTTGTCTAAACAACTAAGAAAAACACCCTCTCTATGTTTGCAGAGTTGATTGTTTGATTGTACCTCCAACAAGTTTGCTGCAATTCTATGCAACACAATTAACACACAGTAACAGCTTAAATGTACAAAATATCTGTGGCAACGAAGAAAAAAAGTAGTGTTAATAAAGGCTTGTGCGCATGTTTACAAGCTTAGACTTTAGTTGATTTTTTATAACCTTGCAAAGGAAGGAGAGAAAACCACCAGTGCCTAAAAAAGTCCAGAATTTTTGACATTTTTATGGGCACAATGCGCATATTTTAACTTCTGCTTTGCCATATGTATTTTACAAATGCTCACACATACGAGGACATTATCAAAAGAAAACAAATATTTACTAAACTGTTTAATAATTTCTGAATGTCTGATAGACCCTACCATCAAATTTATTTATATATTTGTGAAGCGATTTTTTCAATCGCCTTCGTACTTCTTGTTGCTACAGACACGGATCCAGAAGAGAAAATACAAAAAAAAATGGAACAAAATTTTTTGGTCATAAAAGGCGCCCACGTTGTTTTCTTCATTTAAGACGCGTTGATGCCTGCAGGCGCCTCTATTTTTGCCAAGGAGACACATTTCGTGCGAATATTATTTATTTGCTGGAGTCTTGCAAATAATACAAACAATAATATTTATCACACTTGCCACAGTTGCGCAGTCTCAGTCATAG
This sequence comes from Lucilia cuprina, assembly GCF_022045245.1. Classification (NCBI taxonomy): domain Eukaryota; kingdom Metazoa; phylum Arthropoda; class Insecta; order Diptera; family Calliphoridae; genus Lucilia; species Lucilia cuprina. Next base: position 1,762,633 of record NC_060950.1, on the reverse strand, counting down.
CTTTCGCATATTTTTCTTTTTTTGATAAATATCAAATATTTAAGTTACATTTTAAGTTTTTATTTTATTCTGATTTTAAAAGAATTTCATTTATTAGTGCGTTTTTGTTAATTTTTTAAAAATGCTATAAAGTTGCATGTTTCTGTTGCCGTTTCGTTGTCATCTCCCGTTGTTAGGGAGGTCCATAAATCTCTCCTTTAGTTTTTGTGCATTATTTTTTTTTGTATGCTGTTGTTGGTTTGAAAATATTGTTTTATTTCATTTCTGTTTGTTTTATTTATACAACATATTTCAACCAAGTTATTAAACACAAAACTGAATTAAACGATTTATGTGAAAAATTGAGAGGTGTCAAAATATACAAATTTCATATCGACGTATGTGCTTTAATCTGATATTCAATTGTTTAATTATATTTTTCAATTTATAGAAATTTTAATGGAGAATATCAAAGAAATGAAGCAATATTTAAAATTATATTTTCAGAATAATATTAAAAAAAATATTTCATTGTTGTATTTCTTCCGTTATACTGTCATTATATCACCCTAAGGTTAATAATATTAAACCTGTCAAAATATTTAAAACATTTCAACCCCTTGTTCCACAACAATATTTTCAATATACTTGAAATCTCTTAAAATCATATTAATTGTAACAAATCTTTTAATTTGTTTGGTTTATTAAACATCCCTTTAATATTAAAATTTCAAAAGTATTTTAAAGTGAATTTATCTTTTATAAATTATGAGCGTAGTCTTAGTTAATTTATTTTTATATAAACCCCTAATGTACCAAACCGTTTAAATGTGTGGCTCTAAGTTTTTATTCGAAAATTTAACACATTTTATTTTTTCAATAATTTTGTATTTAACTCAATGATTAGTTTTGAATTATATTAAGATTTTATTTCATGAAATACCGCCACTAACTCTTTTTGATTAGTAATTTACTGTGTTTTGTAGTTTTCTTACCTCTTTACGGAGACTGTATGTCTGCTATAAAAACGCAATGGAACAGAAATTATCAGTTTAGTTCAGAAAAAACTCATCATAATTATTAGTATTTTTTTTGGTGAGCCATCATAAGATTCATACTTAATATGTTTCATCCCTAACGGCATGTCAAAACGTTTCGTTTTTTCTTTTTATGGTAGACTTGAGTTATTAAGGTGCACTGAAAAAAATTAGGGTCTTATAGTTTTTCTTTATTGATTTTACTAAATGTTATATTTGTTACATGGTAAATCATAAGCTTTTTCGTGGTTGCCATTTTTCTAATCAATCCAATTTTATATAGAGTTTAAATTTTATATGAAAGATTGTTTGACATTCGACCCTATAATATTTCTGTATGTGTATTATGTACCTGCCAAAACAATTCTGTTTTATTTTTTTATTTTCTTACAGATCATTGATCATAATTTTCACAGTCGCATCACGATCATAACTGAAAGCAAAAAAATTATTATGATAACATGTGCCTAAAACCTCAAACGCTTCGAAACCAAACTGAAGCTAAAAAACGCAGACCAAATTGAACAAAAAATACTACTTAAAGTTAATAAAAAGTATAAATTTATTTTTCCTGCAACGCAAATTACCGGAATTACTCTCATTTTGTTGAGTTTCGTTACGTAGTTTTTGATTCTTCTTGTTGGGCTTTTTTGCCTCACTTCAAGATCATTTTCGGCGGCATTGATCGTTCGACTGTAGAAGTAAAGTGTTGAGTAGAGAGGGATAAATAAATTTTGCCACCTTTGAATTCATTATCTGACGAATATGAGAGGCGGTTTAGAGCATCATGAATTGATGCAAGGCAAAAAAAAATGTAGCAACTTGAAGGCTGCGTGCTAAAGTTGAAGCAGTTTTTACAATTACGATGTTAATGATAATGATGATGATATTAGCGGTGGTGGTATTATATTGGTTAAAAAGAAAAGTAATTTCAGGAGTCGCATAATATTCATATGAAACCTAAAGAATGTTCCAAGTAATGTTCGTTATTATCAATTCAACGGAGTTGAAAACAGAAACTAACTTTTCCCCAACATCTTAAAAGCTGCCAATGCACATGATAATGATGATATTTAAATAACATTCAAAATTTTTTTAATAAAATTTCCAAACGGTAGAGTTTTAATTTAGTCACTACGCTGAGCAATCAACTGACTGTAGTGTGTCTGACACACTAACTGACAACCAGACATTCCGAAAGACAGCTAAGCTCGGATACAATCGACTACGGACGTGTATAACAGAAGACAATCTCACTGATTGAAATGATTCTTCTGATAGCATTTGAGAGGAGATACATTTTGTCGGCAATTACATGAGAGCAACGCACATAATTACAGAGCGGCTTTAGCTCTACCAAGTTAACACTTTCGTAGCTGAGAAATTGCTGCAGGCTCATAATATTGATGATGCACCACAAACATTATGCATACGTCCGTCCGTCCGTTCATCCATCTTTCTACAAAAGTTAAAATATTTAATTTCAGAATGCGTGTGCGTGTTTTTGTTTCTTATTTTTGAAGATAAAGAATTTAAAAATCATCTTAAATACATATTTTTGTTTTTCGTTCTTTAATTATTATAAATTGTAATTAATATCATAAAAAATTATTTAGTTTCTCATCTGTGTTGTATTGTATTGCATTTAATTTTGTTGAAAATAAAGTTAAATCTTTCTTAATACTTCCTTTATTTTCAGCTTGACACATTCACTTTATTGTGGCATAAATTATTTACGTAAAAATTAAATTGAAACCATTGAAAAGTATTTAAACTCTTTAGATTTTAGCTCGTAAATATCAAAATTTATTTGCGATCGTATGGTGTTCATATCAGTGTTGTTTACTGTTGTTAACACATACTAAATTGGTTAAAATAAGTTGTATATTTAACATTTTTTTTCTGATCTCATGTCAGACCGTTGAGTTTTTTCTTCTTCTCGTATTTTTGTATTTTGCATAAATTTTCTAGTTTTAGTTGATTTTCTGATCAACTTATTTCATTTAATTTTGCTAACACAACAATAAAATCATCAAATTGATTTGACTGACTGACGATTAAATAAATAACAAATTGTATCGTTTATGATTCTGCTGGCCATATTAAATTGACTTTAATTAGTTTCGTGAAAGAACCGGTGGACAAGTATCACAAAATATGTTAGTTTGACATCATTTAAGTGAATGGGTTGAAGTGTTTTGAATAGGTTTATTCTGAGAGTTTTTAATAAAATTCTGGGAGTATTTTCAATAATATATACTTTTCTCTTATTATACTAAGTATTTAATTTACAGTTCTGCGAGATCATTACAACAGTCATGGAAGTAATTCTCAAGCGATTGTACGAACCCAAGATTTTGGAATGCAATACAGAACTAGTGGTGGGATTAGTTTTAGTTATTCTGTAGCAGGTCAATTATGTACATTAAACTGTTTTTGATTTTGAATCATTGATCGAAATACATAAGTTATCTAACTATTTTTTCCTTCTAGATTTTGAAATTAAAAATTTCACACAAAATTTCTTAATTTTATCTTAAATTAGTCTCAATTTTATCTACAAATTACAAACAAATAGTTTAGGTATAATAATTTATGACATTTTATTTAAACCGACATCAAATTAAATCGCAGTAATAAACATGTTTTTTTCTAAATACTCAGTTAACGTCATAAATTCAGATTAACTTAACTCAACTGTCAATCTTGTTCTGTGTATTTCATACAATATTGTTTTAAGCTGAAAACACAAATCGAATTGTATCAAATGAATTGATATAAAAAATGATAAAATAAAAGCAGCACCTCATTAAAAACCACACCTTGAACAGTTTAATATTTCAAAAATTTATGCAAAAATGTCTTCATACAATAAAAATTAACATAAAATTTTTATAATTTAACGAAAAAATGAAAAAAAGACAATAATAATATAAAAAACTTTATGAGCAATTAATTTATGCGTTGACAATTCTAATGATCTTTGATTATTATTTTTTTCTATACTTCGATCATTCAGAAAAATGTTTATCGTTTTGATTTTTAATGTCACTTGATGTTGGTTTAGTTGTTGTTTTAGTGCTTTAGTTAGTTAGTCAGTGAGTTTGTCTGTCTGTTGGTCATTTGGTTGGTTGGTTGTTCTGTCTGTTACTAATTTCGAAATGAACAAACATGCTAACATGCTCGTAAAAAGGCAATAAAGATAACAATTTTCAAAACAATTTTAACAAATTTTTGTCGTTTTTTTAGACTTAGTTTGATTTTAAAAGAGCAACAAATAAATATGTATTTGTTATAGATCACTGTGTCGTGCAACACAATTTTCAGTTTTTTTTGGTCAATTTTTATTACTTTTCAAACAAAAAGAAAAAACAAAAAAAGTCGTAAAACTCAAAATCAAAATATTATTTTAATGTTTTTTTTTTAAGAATACAATATAAAAAACACGCATCACTAGTATTATAATGCGAATCTATAGATTTGATGATCTCCTCCAAATACAAACTGGACCAATACAATGTTGCCTTAATTTGTTGTGGCCGTTTTGCTGTTTGTTTCAGAGAAACTTTATGATTATAATGACTTCGTTTTTTAGTGTTTTTCCAAAATTGATTTAAAATTAAAACATTAAGATTTCTAAACATGATTTTCCATTTTATAGACCTACTTTTTTGTATATTTTTTACTATTGTTTGTAAAAAATAATCAAATGAAATTAAGTCATTTACAATAAATTTATTGAATTGTATTGTTTCGTTTTCGAAAATATACCACATGCTACAAAACGAAAGTGAGATTTGTATTTAAATTTTAACTCTATAAATTGATTAAAAAAATATCTGGTATTTACGAATTACTTCTTTATCTTTAATCTTAAGATAGTGTAGGGAATCTTTATTAACTATTGACTTATACAAAGAAATGTTTAGAATATATTTTTGTTCCACTTTTAAAACTTTTTTATAGAATTTTTAATCATTTACGCTTTAAATGTATTTTATATGCATGTTTAAATGAGGAGTTTCTTCATTTTATGGATTATATAGTTGTTGAGATCTACATCCCGGCTAAAAACCAAATATGCATGCATGTACCAGTGGTACATTGTATCACATACGTATGATTTGGAGAAAAAGCAAGGATAAAAGCTGCGGTTTTTCTCTCTTCCAAATTTTGTGTCTAAACATATAAACTGTTCTATTTAAAATTAATATAAATTTCCTTGTAAACAGTTTTAGAAAATCGATTAGCCGGGGATGGCATTTGTATTAAAATGTCTTGAGAAAATAAAATTTCTCGGGTTAAAAAGAAAAACTTATATTTTTTAATATAAAATCTTCCTATTTTTTGCTAAATTTATCGTAAAATATTTTATTTTTAATTTTCTTTCATGTTATGTTTTTCAAAATCTCTCTTTTAATATATCTTAATGAATATAGCAAATAAAACAAATTAAAGCTAATTTGTGTTAACCTACAACTCATATTAATTTCAAATAAACTACAAAATTTTCTTAGAAAATTTGGCAATTTCGTGAGCAACATTTTGTGGGCTCTATTTGTTGTCAATAAAAATGTTCGGTATTTCTTTTCCAAAACAACAAACATTAAACAAAAATCACATTTCTGCGAATTGATATATGATGTGATACAAAAACAAAAACATGAATGAGTGAAAAACATCGTCATCAGAATCATTTGAAAGAATAAATGAATGAATAAATAAATGCAACATTCACACACACACTATGTGAGTATAATGCTGATTTTGATGTATTTCTACATTGACTGAATGGGCGTTTCTGCTCATTTCCTAACTAATTCAAATCTTAATAATCACTGTCGTTGCTCATTTTGCTGTTCAACTCTTTGTTGTCGATGTTTTCGACATTTGTTGGCGATAAAAGTGGCAATATAATCGACTACATTGTTACTTTGACAACATTTTTACTGCCAACTAAATGGTTTCTTTGACAGTTCATTATCTTTAACTGCAACAGGGAAAAATTCCAAAAAAAACTCATAATAATGATAATTATATATATCGGCAGTTTTTCTTTCTTAAGTGTTTCTTATTTAATTACTTCTAGATGGAAATAAGCACATATTGTATCCGATGTATCAATGTCGCAACCTAAAGAAGGAAACGGGAAAATGTCATAAATTTTTTGAAGTTGTAGTTCTATGAATAATTTAAAAATAAAACTATATTCAAGGTCGTAGCAACTTCTGGTGGTTTCTTACGAATAATTGTGTTTATTAGTCTCAGTTATATAAAAATTAATAACCAATGTTTAAGTATTATTTGCAACATGTTTCAGAGTACTAAAGTAAAGGTACTAAAAGTTCAATTCAAATATTTGTTATACATTTTTACTCGATATCCGAGATTTCAAGTCACTTTAATTTAAACTTATGTTAAATCTAAATTTGTTTTTTTCGTCGTGCTTGGTCGATTTTATAATAACTTATGTGATTTATTTTTCATAATAAAGCATTTATGCTGAATTTTAACTTTGGTCCGATCTATTTAATCAATTGGATAGAGGCAAATATCATTGATAGATTTATATTTACAAATTATTTTAGCAGAATTTCATCACAATACTAACGTTTAGTTGTTAAATTCGACAAAGCCATGAAAGTTTAAACAAAACTTAGTTGTGAAAAATTTTTGTCGAGTATATATTTAACATACTAATATGATCTCAAAAAGTTATAATTCGAGGTTTTGGTTGCATGGAGACTAAGTGAAATAAAATACTTATTTTATTTTTATTAGGCCTAGTACTCAAGCAAAATGTGCTAAAAACTCCAGCATAAATGTAATATACCAATCGAAATAAAACGGTATACCCTCCCAACTAGAGTGGTGTAGGGTATATCAGATAGTATATAGCGACATCACTTTAACGGCGAGCAAGGAAGTCGCCTGGATTTGTCTCTGATTTAAATTTTAATAGGAATTTGTATTGTATCTGAAAAATTATTCCAATTAAAGGTCTTATATACCTGTTTTTGGAAACCAATAATAAACTTGATATACACACTATGATAACTAGGACCAAAACTATATGAGCAAAACTTTTGTTTCAACGATCAATGGAATAAATATGTACAAGATAATTTTTTTCTTTTTTCTTTAATAAACATCAGTCATTATGATTATGACGAACATTAAAATCATAAAAAATTACTGCATCTTTATTTTGATATTAACGAAAGACAAAAATAAAATCGCATCTCTATTGTATGAAACCTGATCATTTTTGGGGCGGCAGTATTTTGAGTTGAGTTTTGACTTGGCCTTTGTCTGTCTTTCCATAAGCGGCTGGTAGGTAATATTATGCCTTTTTAATAGCTGGCAATTTTCTCACCTCGAATAAGTGTGAATATTATGGTGTAATTGCATCAACGCATCAACTCCTACCAATTTTGGCTAAAGGCTTCTTTTTCATCATTCTCATCGTCATCATTATTATCATCATCATTCTTATAGCCTCTGCTGCCTCATACTCTTCGGTGTCTTTATTCATTTTACGTTTTATTATTTTGGTCTGATGATCGAGACGCGTATACACTATGACCACGACTATGTTGTTGCAAAATATTCAGTAGTACAAGTATTCAATTCAATTGCTATGATTTTTTTTACGTTTTTAGTTTTCAGTTTTAGAATCTTGATTTTCATTTTGGGGCGTTTACAGAATGACCACATTTACTAAAGTTTTTTTTTTGCTGTTAATTCTTGTTTTTGTTTTAAGTTTAAGAAAAATTATGGCAAAATGCATAATTATTTTTTGTTACTCACTTTTAAAAGTTTTATTGTTGTTGCTGCTGCTATTTTAGATGTAGCGAACTTGATCATCATTAACGCCATATTCTGGTGTATGAAGTGCTTAAGGCCATCTAAATTATTAACCCTTTTTGTGATTTATGTATATGGTCACGTTTATCATTATTTCACTTTCTTATATGGAGTAATTTATTTGTAAATCTTGCAACTTTCTTTGTTAAAACCATTTGTCACTTGGAATTTTTGAAAAAATAATTATTTTTAAATAAAGTGAAATCAGGAGCGATATTCACAATTAATCTTCTTAAGACGTAATAGTTGAGAATATTTGAGTCTTCTGCATTCTTGGCGGATAAGTATTGGTCGTATACTAAAAAAAAACAAAAATCAATAATTTCAATTTAAAATAATGCTTTATTTTTCGGTCTGCTAATAGATCTATACTACAGACAATTTTACGAAATAGCGATCATTCTTCTACTTAATAACTTTTACTATATCGTACGTATATCGTTAAAAATAAACTAATAAACTATTTGGGAATTGAAACAAACTTAACAATAACATTTCGATTACAATTATTGCCAGGACTACGTAAATTTTACTTTTCTCGGTCGCAGATTTTTGTTTGAAGTTAATTTCTTTTAAAATTAGTTTCCATGGGTTAAACTGTTCACACCTTTGGTTTTTTCTGCTTTAAATATAAACGATGAAATAACTTTAATTTTATGATCATACAAGTTGCACTTATTCACACCAACATACAAAAGTATTCCTTTTCACACACATTAACTCCTTTGCCATAAACGTCAGCTATATGTTAGTTTATGTATGTGAGTATCAAATGTTTCGTGTTGCAACTAAATTTACTATTATGCCAACATTTTGGATACCAATTTGATGGCATAATTTCAACAAGCCCTTAAGGTCGAATAATGTTTCTTCTGTCACATTTTTTCCATTTTCTCTACGTTGGAGTTGTTGAATGACCCTTGTTGTGCTGTTTAGTGCCCGGCATATCGATTCTACCAGATTGACTTAAGTGGCAAATTTCTGATATAAAGCTACAACCCACAAAATATGTGATTTCATCCAGCCAAAATAAGTTCCGCAATGATTGCTAAACAGTATCGGTTTTATGTCCTGTAATATGATAAACAGATTTATGTACAGATTTTAATTGGAAAATTAAATCTTTTAACCTTCTGCCCAAATAATATATACTGCAGTGATACCCAAAAATTAGTTTACGTCCTGAATATTGCTATGAATTTGCCTGCTTTGTAATCCTAAAGGGTACTCGAAATTCACCTTAGCAGACTCTCTTGTAATCTCCTTATTACTAGTTAATGAATTCAGTTGCTCCTGCTCTAAATTTAAAAGAAAAAAACTTGTAGTGTTTCTGTGTTGCAGAACTGGGTTGGTTCGGTTGCAGTATTGATGTCTCATAATTGCTGCCAATGTGCATGTTAAACATATTTCTTAACCATTTGGTTCTCCTTACTAAAACTTCTTTGCAAAGCGAAAAATATAATTCTACTTCATTTCGTTACGCTTTTATGTATTTCCAGCAATAATTATGAATTGTTGGCGAGCTTTAGAGTTTGAAAAAATTGTTTGCTGAAGTTGAAGGTAGAAATTTTTTGTTTAAAGTTTAGCTGATTGTTTTCTTTGTCTGCATAAGCTGGCTGTTTGGTTGAAGTATTTTTTTCATTCGCATTTCGTTGATGACCCCCGGAGGTGTTAAAAATTGGAAAATGCAAATGTGAACATAAAAATAATTTATTTTTTTTTTGTATTTTATGTTGAAGTCTAGCCGTTTATTATTTGTTGTATTTATTATTGTTGCATATTTTTGCTTATAGTTTGGCAAATTTTAAGCTACTCACTCTTATGCACAATTTATAGTGTTTTTTTCTTTTCTGCATTTTGGTTCGTTTAGCTGTGGTTTTTGGTATTAAACTCCGGTAGCAATGAATTTCCATGCTGTATAAATGTTAAAAGTAATGGTACACGGTAGCTGAAACAGTTGTCACTCGGTGGCGCATTGCAATTTCTGGTCAAAGCAAGTGAAAACTCAACTTTGAAGATTTATTGTGTGCCAGCCCGACTCGTCGGACGATCATACAAAAGGCTCTATACATTTTGGTAGTCAACCAGCCAGGCAGGCACATCAAAGGCAGTTTTCGGTTAAAAAACAGAGTGTTAATTTTACACTTTTTTCTGTTGTGTGTTGGCTTTTGTTTACAGAAATATTTCCGCTTGTATTTGCATTTAAATATAAAAGCCTTCTGGTTAGTTTAACTATCGTTAAACTGTGACTATTGTATTTTAATCTTAGTTTTGTTTTTTTTTTTTTTTTTGGAATGGCGGCATGTCAATAAAGGTGTCAAATGGAAAAGAATCATTTTGAAAAGATTTTTATTACTGCATAGTCCTTTCGTAATATAAGATTTAATTAAAATTCTGTTAAGAAACGTGTAACTACTATAAAGTAAACTAAATCCAAGTAAATTTAACTACAATAATACTTGGTATTTTTTTGTAAAAAGTACACTTAGCTTTTAAATCTCATTTCTAATATAAGAAAAAGTACTGATTTTTACATCAATTAAACTTAAATTTTTTTTAAATCCAAAACTTATTTAAAATTAATTTAACCGTTAAATTTTTAGTAAAGCAACCGAATGAAATATGTATTCTAAACATGTTTATTTCTCATCAGTATTTCTTTTAAAAAGTTCATTAAATATTCGTACCCTCCCCAGCCTATTTTAACTCGAATTCCCTACATCCTCCTGTCTCCCATCTAACAAGTATTTTAACTTGCTCTCATCCTTAGATACTTAGATGGTAGCCATTTTATTTTTATGATATTATATGGCAACAACGAGTTAAATGATTCGAAAATTTTACGCTCTCTTAAAATGTGGGTGAAGAATACTAAATTGCCTGTTGTTGTTTTTGTATGTGTAAATGTGTTTTTGTGAATGTGATGGTGTTTTTTGTAATTTCATAAAAATGTTTTTCACTACATTTTCGCCAAGGGAAAAAAATGGTATTTTTTGCATAAAGTATGTTTTTTACAAGGATATTATCTGGGTTTTAAAATGAATGCGAAGAAAAAGTAACAATAACAACAGCACGACGAACAAAAACTTCCAATTCCACTTTAAAATACAGTGAAATCAACGCACACATACTTATTGAGGCTTCATTAAGCTGATTCCAATTTATAAGAAGAAATATTTTAACATTAGAACCGATTGAGAAATTATAATATTCCGTATGTCGATTTTTGTCAAACGTTACAAGATTTACCAAAAATTGGATTTGGTTGCTTAATATAACTAAGACCAACTTGTAGAGTAATTATAAAACATTTCTGTTACTCCCTAATGAGCTTTAGTACCTAGACTTAATTAAATACTCTTTCCTGCAATGGTAACAGTGGATAATTATAACGTTAAATATATTTGAAACAGAGTTACCATATTTGTTTACAAAACGGGGATGTCGGAAGCATAAACACATTTCTTAATATATTTATGAATTTTCAAAATTATTTTTAATTTCAGTGTAATAAAGAAGTAATCTAAAATATATTAAATTTTGCAATTAACTTTGATAATAGTAGTTTTTTCCGTTTTTTTTTTTCATTTAAATTTTGACTTTATTACACATGGGCAGCTCTATTTTGGCTAACAACTCATCGAGGACATTGCCATTACTAAGCTTTTTTGTTAAAAACTTTTCGAACAATACCAAAAAAATGTAAAAAGGCAACTCACCTAAAAAGTTGTTGGTAATTTGTAAAAGAGAGCGTCGAAAAGTTCGTGGCTTTAAACGAAAAAAAAATTAAAATGAAAACGCTAAATAAAACAACTGATAGAAAGTTTTTTTCATATAAACGAACGATTAAACAAAAAGAAAAGTTTTTCAGTTCATTTTTTAAATTCTATATATGACAAAGAATAATCTGGTTGGGGAATGAAAGAGGAATTTCTAAATAACAAAATACAAACGCAGGACCCCAAGAAAATTGTTGATGAAACCTTCAGTACACTTTTCTTATTTTCGCAGGAAATTTTCTCGTATATAAAAAATACTGTCAAGAAAAGACCTAATGGCGTCATATGCTGAAATTTATTTTAGAGATGAGCGAATGTTCAAGCTTACATTGATTCCTGCAGTTCTGAGTTGGTTAAAACGGACTAGTGATTATATTACTACTATTTGGGTTAATCTGAGTTACAGAAGTAACTCTAAGACTAGTAATTTTATTGACTTTATATCTAGGGGACACTTAAGTAAGAACTGATATCCTTTTTCAATGACATGTCGTTCCAATACATCCAATAAACCATTTGTAAACGATATTGTTGGGACACGTTTTCTCCTTGTAAAACTGTTGGGATAATAAAGTCTAAAAAAAATGGTAGCAACTTTGCTAAAGGGTGTGAAATTTTTTAAAATGATTCAAGGGAAAGAGTATGAAAAAAAAAACAAAATTAGAGAAAGACAACAGAAAAAGTTCGCAAGTTCGAAACATGCATTATTTGGAGTTTTCCTTTTTTTGGTTAAGGGCTGCTTCTTTCAAAAGTTGGTTTTAACAAGAGGATTTATGTATCAACGCTTTAAAGTTTTAAAAAGATAACGTGCATTTAATTGGCAGCAGAGGTTGCATGCGATTGTGATAACGCAAGAATTGGTCTTCTGTTCCCTTTTTCCTTAAATAAAAAATTGAAAATTTAAAATACATGTGATGATGTTGTTCCTTCTAGAAGAAAGAATTTATATGGAGAAAATTTTTAACGATTTTAATTTTATTTTGTTGCCTAAAAGCATAAATATACATACATACGTAAGTGCAATAGTTGGAGTTAAAAATCTAGCACATTTTATTATATTCTACATCAATTTACTTTATGATTTGAATTTGAAACTGAATACTATTTGCTTGCACATGCATGTATTATGTTGTTTTTTTTTTATCAAAAATTAGATATGCTCTCTATTTAAAAAATAAATTGTAATATAATAAATTTCAAACTGATAAATGAAGAGTTTATTTCTTTATTTAGAAAAAAATCGTTTTACTTGAAACGAATTGACTGACAGAGTGAGTGAGACTGATGATAACTGACTGACTGTTGTGATGATGTTTTTAACAATGGGTTTTAATGTTTCCATTGTTTAATATTTTGTTTTGTCATTTTAAATATCAATATAAATTGATTCCAAGTTAAATCAAATAATTTGTATTGTCTTGACAAATTTCTTCATCAAACCCTAAATAATGTGTTAATATCATATTCACGCCATCATTCGCTTTAAATGAACACAAATCAAACTTAAATGAGCAACAAAACATAAATACAAAAATGCAAAACTAACGTTTTTCTTCTAATCCGTTTTAAAGATAAATATTTTATTTTTTGAAATGATTATAATAAAATTAGAAGAGTTAAAATCTCATAAATAACAAAGAAAATATATACATTTGATGTAATTCAACACATAAACTTATTTAACAAATCGTCTTAAAACACAATCTATTGTTTAAGGAAATTAACATTTAAATATATTTTAACAAAAAAAATCAAAACGAGACAAGAAACGTTCATAAATACTTATTTCGTTGAGAAAATGTCAAAATATTGTGGTAGAAACGAAAATGCTGTCCATCAGTCAGTCAGACTACTAAAATCGAAAACAAAATTAACATAAAATTAAACAACCAGCATCATTTCATTTCCATTCACTTCAACTCTACTCATCATTGTCACCATGAGGCATCTGAGTACTTAATTTTCGATATCAAATGGAAATCTAAACTGGTATTTCCAACATTTAAAACCATAAATACCAAAACCCAAATAAAATCAAACCTTTAAACCAATTAAGCCGATTTAGGCAATTAAAATCAAACAAATTTACAACTTTAAACCTAACAATTTTAAGTCATTACAACGGAATTTTTGTAAATTTTAAAAGAAAGCTGAATTCAGTTTTAAGTAATACTCGATTTTCTTTATAAAAAATTAAAAACATAATAATATGAAAAAAATATTTGTTTTATGTTTTTGTTTTTATTTTTTATCAGTTTTAATTTATATGACAAAAACATCTTGTCACTTCATTAAATTCGTTCAGCTGTATCGGTATCATGAATGTTTATGTAGTGTGACACTAATGATGATTGCAACACTTTGATATTTGTTATATATATTGAAATTTTATGGTCGATAGTGTTATCGAAATGAGGCTTCATTCATATTAACAAAATAAATTTTGATTATGTTGTAATTAGATAATATAATTTTTATATATGTTGTTGAAAAAACGGAAATAAAAAACACACAAATCTTCACTAAAACCTTATGGAATATTGGTCAAAAGTATTTGGAACCATTTAAATAATTCTAATATCTTAAATTTATCAAAATTACTTTTAAAATTGTTGAATCTAAACTAATCCAATATATCTCTTTTACAAAAACATGCAAATTTGCCCTCGTTATTGGAATGACAATTATTTATTCTAATAGCATTTTTCTTTAAACTCGATTAGTTTGAAACAAAACTTTGATTTCCTTTCAATAACAACTATATTGCTAACAAATCATCACTCTATACAATCGTAATCACCTTGTAAATTAATAAGTATTCATGCATTACTGCATCCGTTTTGACCAACCCAAACTTCCTTGCATTTTCCAGGTGGTTACTGAGATACCTATGGATAACTATTGCGGCAGCAGGAGGGAGCAGTTTAAATTTAAATTATGTATTTAAATGAATACAAGTCTACTGTTGAGTTATGTTTCTGTGCCATCAATTTTTCAGAAAAAAAGTTAAATGAAAAAACAAGTGTTCTAATTTGAATAACAATCATACTTGTACTCGAACACTAGAGTTGCAGCAAGGTGTTACATGATTATTGTTACAACATTACTTTTTTGCTACACTTTAGTCTATAATTAAACAAAGTTCGACAAGTTTTCTACATGTTCTCTAGCTTGTTGGTTCGGCTGGCTTATATTGGCTGCATGATGCTACAAACGCTCTACATTTTTTTCTCATTTAAGAAAATTGCCAACTTCCGTGAAAATTGAAATGAGTAGTGGTTTTCCAAAATAGAAAAAAGGTAAAAACAACACAAAATGTGGAAAATAGTGGCAAGCACTAAAACTGAACACAACATGCACATGTCGCATTTCATTAAGAATTCCGGAATTATTCTGAGCGAATTCCAATTAAAACATGATCATGATCATCTCAAACATCAACTTGTGCAGTGCAAAATCTTAAAGCTGGAGAACAAGATAGTGGATCTTAGATAGAAAAAGAGGATTTAGAGTTGATAGTGATGATTATGATCATGTTTTTTGTATGAATTTATGACAGCTCATGTGTCTTATAATGGTCTTTTTTTTCTTCTTGTTTGCAACATTCATTGTCATACATATAGACGATATTGTATTTATCACAACCTGATAATTATATTTTTAATGTGCAACTAATTATGATGCAGTAGTAAATAGTTGTTGTCTGAAATCATATTTTTTGCTGTTACACTTGATGTAGTTGTTGTTGCATAAATATTTCTACTGAATGTATAATTCTTGACGATTGCATCTCCTTGAATACATCTACGAGTTTATGATGTTTCGACTTACACTTGCACTGATACTCGCATTCAAGTGGTATCAGTCTGAAATGTAGTGGTGATTTTGATGTTGGCTTCTGTTTGAAATATTTTAATTGCATTGCTTGCTTTTTTCGTGTTGTTGTCATTGTTGTTGTTGCTATAGTTTTTGTTGTCTTCATATAATTTGTATTTATTATGTAGATCACTTGTTTGTATGAGAAATGAGTAGCCCTGGTTGTCAGAGATTTGAAGGAATGTTTTCTTTAGGGATAAATAGTATTCTGGATTATTTATTAAGGATTCACAACTGAATTTCTAAACTTTCAAAAACTAGAATGTAATATCGTAATATTATAAGAATATCCTATTTATGTTCATACTAAAAGTCATAAAAAGTTAAACAAGAGAGCAAAGTGATATTAATAATTTCTCTTTAAAGATTTATTACTTTTGAAAATCTGCAAATAGTTTTTTTATTGTTGTTTATGTTGTCTTTTTTTCAACAGCTGTTAAATTAGTTCAACACTTCAGATGACGCATGTTCCTCAGGCATGACATTCAACTGACAGTTGGTAATCTCTGGCATGTTTGTAATTTTTTCTTGTTTTTTGTCTTGCGATACAATAACATTTTGCTATGATGTCAACATTCAAAAAAAGGGATCGAAAAAGTATTATGAAAATTGACTGAATTTTTAGTGTTTGTTCGTCCGTCCGAATGTTACGGAGATCCATACACATGTTCTGCTTTCATGATTGTACGAATATTAAAATGTTGCATAATAAGTGCATCAATATTGCACATGCATACAGATAGCTAATGAATTGAGTGGTTATATAGTTTGAAGTTTTGAATTTAGTTTTTCGTTTCTTTTAACTGCCTAACTTACAAGCCAAACCCGAAACGTCAGTCTAATAGTCAGTCAGTCATTCATTTATTCAGTCTTATGGTTAATACTTACACTTGTGCTAATGTCCAATTGAAATTGGCTGTTGTATTTTTACTTAGTTGCATATTTTGAATGAAATCATGTTCACATGTCAATTTTTTTTTCGTGTTTACGTTTTAAATTGTAGTTTTGGTCTGTTTTGATGTTTTCATCGTCGTCATTATGATCATCATCATGATCGCTATTGTCAAACATTAACATCAAGAAAAGGGTGTGGCTTTTGGTGCGAGTGTAGTGGGTTTATTACCACGTCTTGAAAATGATCGCAAATTAAGTGCAGGCGTTAAGCAATACAACAATTTATAATAATTATGTAATAAAAGTAAAATAGCACAAGTATTCTCTACTTGTGCTATTTGCCTAGATGAATAGAGAAGGTGTTAAAATAATTGATAGTTGAGTGTTGTGATATGTGTACAAAGAAAAAATATGAGTTTAATAAGGCAAATAAGACAGTGTGTATATGTAGGCCAATAGACAAATGGTCATCGCCAAAAAGGTGTTTAACCTGAGGCATTTTTATCATCAGGCTTTTAATTAATGCAACACTTCAAGATTTTCTACACACATGTATAAATAAATGTAATTTACAAATCCAACTGAAGAAATTGCTGTTAACAATTTTGACACTAGAAGATGCCTCGTTCAGAAGAGCTATTTTTCAGTGATAGAAAGATTTTTTAATAATTTACGTACTTTTGTATAAGATCAATACACGTTTATGAACGAATCACATATTTATCAATAATCACCGTGACTCGAATATGTTATTCTTCCTTAATTGTGTTTCCAATATTTATATAATTAAAACTACATGTGTTTATGGCTTATAACGATCAAAAAAATTATAAAGACTTGAGAAAAACAAAAAAGAAAATAAACAACTGCAAAATAAAAGTGTAATATCAATAACCCCATAACCACCTGCTGAGTCTGTCATAAGAACTATAATCAGACTTTCAGAATTTCATTACATACGGGACCAAAACAACAACGGAACGTGTCTTTAAATGATTCTTTCGTCCAAAACACAACGAACAAACGAAAAAAGTTCACAAAGAGATACATAAAAGCAGCAACAACAAGAAAGTAATAATGTCTCGTTTACATACCAAAAATAAATATTTTAAGCACTTAACCCTAGGGGGACCGTAATTGAAAAAAATATATATAAAATAAAATCGTATGTAGCAAGTCACAGCCATTCGTATTTTTGACTAATATTATAGTCATATAAAGCCCAAATATCTGATATATGTAGTTATCAAATATGTTTTAACAATTCTACTTTTGCCTCTGATCTAAACATATCATTTGGAACTACCAAATTTCCTTACTCAATATTATATAAATAAAATTGCCTTAAAGGGTTAAATTTGCATTGTTAACAAAATGATCAATAAACTGACTAAAAGTATATAGAAGTTGTAAAGTCCATCAACACTTTACCACTCACTAACACGACACACACGTGCATTCAAACATCGTATATAGCAGTAAGATAAAGCCTACAGTATTTTTTTATTTTTTATGAAAAAAAGTTAATCGTTCGACATGATTTTTATTGGCAAACAAAACAAAAATGTACTAAAACTCTGTGGCATGAAGACACAGAGGTATAAAAATGTCAAACGATTTGTGCTGTTAAATTATGGCCGATCATTAACAAAAAACAGGGAGAACAAAAAAAGTTCAAAAATTTTAAAATTCAAATGAATAAGTTTCATCCAAAATACACCTTCAATTTTTACAATAAACAATATCAAGAATGGATTTAGGTTGGAGTGCTTTTCTTCTTCTGTTTGTCCTGCAACCGATCCGAGGTCTTCTCAGTTGTTCCAACAAATGTATGTGTTGACAGCGTATTAATGTTTAACAATATTTTATCATAAAGCTGGCTTTAAAGTTGAAAATGGCACAAGACCTAAATAGTTCTGGACTCTTGATATTGACTAATCTGTTTGTGTTATTTTGTGGAGTTGAGGTTGTATGTTTTTTCCTTATTAGATGTATTCATCTTTTAGAAAATATCATGTGTTTGTTTTCTGAGTTGTTTTGATATTTTTGGCATTTGTTCCACACAGACTTAACGACGTCTTGTGGTGTTTTAATGTTGATCCTTAAAGTTTTTTTGTTTTTGGTTGTGGAAAATAAAAAAAAATAAAGAAATGCTTGTAGGCTTATCATTTTATTAAATTGATTTTGAATCATTGGAATATTTCTTTATAAAAAAATTATTTAAATGCAATCAATATGCTGGATAGTTTGTATATGAGATAGGACACTCCTTGTTTTTTTATATAGTTAACACCAGAAATATTAAGTTAATTAATGATAAAATCAAGAATTGGACTTAGAATCTCAAAAAATTTTTTCAATATTAAGTGCTTTTCTTGCATTTATTATTAAAATTCAACAGATATTGCATTGCCTTTTAAATAATATCAATCTTCAAATAATTGAAATACTTCCGCGTACATCGATGCTTCTTAAAAATTTTCTATATGTAAATGTCCTCATGGATCTATGTATATTGCGCCAAATCAAGTGGTTACTTCTAATGTGTTTAAATTAATAAATATTCACACGTTTGTTAAAAATACAGACAAGTTTATTTTGTCACATATTAAACTGTTATAAATTGATTGACAATACATCAAAGAAAAGCTGCCGCAAATTAACAAAATACATGAAAACTTACAAGTAAAACATGCCATCACTCGTATTACAAAGTAGCTGTAATTTTAATTTCTTTTAATAATACATATTCCAAACTTATGGCATATTTCTGACAGAAATAGTTTTCATTTTCTTCTTTCGTCCCGTGTCTTCTGTCTTTTCTAGTTTCATGACAAATAAAAATGTTGCAAAAGATTTAAATGTTTATAAATTATGTATATGAAAAAGAAAACCGACAATTGTTACCCTATTTCGTTGGAAAAAAAACTGTCATCTGTCAATTTGACAGTTTAACTATAAAAATTAGCGCTTTAAAATGAATTATTAGTTTTGAGTATTAATATAGATTTACATATTCTTTCATCAGGAGAGTATGAAATAACATTAAGCAAAGCAGGAACAACTTTAATGCTAATAGTTCGATTAATGAGACCATTAAAGATTTTCAGTTTCTTTTTTCTTCTAGAGCCCAGGGCACACTACTTGGCTACTGTGTTTAGTGTTAAAGTATTAATGTTGCTTTAAATTTAATTTTAGTGACACCCTGCTCACATGCTGTCATATTTGATTTTTTCGTTCACTGAATTTTACGTTTCAAATGTCTAGTGTTTCTTCCGCTTGTAATTCATCATTTTCAGATAACGAAGATTCCCTTCTAATATTACCCTACAATATGATTATGAAACCTTTGAAGCTATTTGTAAAAATATAGATATTTAGAAAAAATTTATTAAATTTTTTCAAATTATTTTTACGGTAGTAAAATATAAATTAGAACATGTAAGTTGAAACCTTTGAAGCTATTTGTAAAAAAATAGATATTTAGAAAAAATTTATTAAATTTTTTCAAATTATTTTTACGGTAGTAAAATATAAATTAGAACATGTAAGTTATTTTAGATAGTAGTATTCGTATATTGTCACTTAATTGTATTAATGTACTTCCCTTGAAAGTACGCACTTTATCCGTTTTTGTTGGTTAAGTATGAATTTAGCAATGCTAAGCTTTGATAGTAGGGTATCGTACTATCAGTATAAACTTCACATTCTGTCCCTATTAATTGAAATTGTGCAAAGTATTCTGTTGAGATTTATTTTGACATGATCATGTTTTTCCTTTTTTCGCTCTTCTACATAGTGGTGTCTATGATCATGCCTCCTTGGAGGATGTGGATGATACTAATATGAATATGTATCACGATTTTTTGCTGCAGCTTCACATCACTTCATGTCATGGTAGTGTCTCTTCGCTACTTTAATATTTTAATAGTTACGGCTTGTAATTATTGCTGCACATTTTGACTGATGGCAACTTCATTGCCAAGTTTGCAATTGAAATGGGGCATGAAGAAAAATGAACAATAAAAACAACACAGCACAAGTAGAAAAAGTAAAATATAAATAAATTATGGAAGTGGCAAATTTTCATTGAGTGTTTAGAACGAGATGGGATAGTCAATAATTAAATGAATTTTGTTGTAAAGTATTAAAATAAATTTTGATAAAATCAACCTGTTCTAGAACACATGATTTTAGCCAGAACTCTTTCTAGTTTGGCGTTGAGACCAATGATTTTTGTTCGAAATTGTCACCTTCGGAACTGGAGTCTTCCGTCGTTTTTTGGAACGTTTCCTGAACTAGTTTTTTAATCAATGATTTTTGTTTGAATTTGTCAACCTCGGAACTAGTTCCAGGGAAGCTTTTAATTTCAAGAAGTTGTTTCGGAACTAGTATACGTTCCATTGAACTAGTATAGTAGCAATGTATAGCAAGTTTCAAAGAACTAGTTCCTTGAAAAGGCTGTTGTTTAAGAATCTGAAGTGGTTCTGTTTTCACTCATTCTAGAACTAGTAGCTTTTAGAACAAGTTCTAAAATTTTTCTGGGTATTTACAATTTTGTCTAAGTGTACATTTTTTGTAACCTAAATTGCTTTTGGTTTAAATTAAATTCTACTTTAATTTCGTTTCAATTTTGATCGCATGTTTTAAATCCAATTTACCAAAACCTAAAACAAAAAAAGGTTTAAACTGAAAACAAAAAATAACTCACTCACTAATTTAAGCACAAGAACGCCACACTTTAACATTTAATTAATGGGTGTGTGGATTAAACTGATCGTCAACGGTTTTTTATGTTCTATTCTGTTTTTTATCTATTCCAAACAAACTCTAAATGACTTTTTGACTATTTCAAACTAAAATCGGACAAAAAAATGTAGACAAAACATGCGATGCCCATCTGATGATGCGACCGACGTGTGTATTGAAAATCTCACGCAATCAAGTTTATTAAAATCTCAATTTCACGCCGAATACTTAAACCAAAAAAAGTGAATTGAAGAAGAGCCAACAACAATAAAAACATTTTTTATTTATTTGGCGTAACAATTTTATAAATTGCTTATTTTCTTAATGCTTGAGTTACTGACTGACAACGAAAGGGGTGGCTTGCTGGCGGATGCTGCTGCTGGCTGAATTTTGGTGATGTTGATGAAGTTTAAAATGCCGTTTGCTTGCCACTGCTGCTACTGCTACTGCTAATGTTACATTTTTTTTCTCTACTGTTTGGCTGGCTGACTGCTAATCTCATTTTAACTATGTTGTGATTTTAGTGCCAAGTTGTGATATTTCGCACATTTTAACCCCGTCCTCTGAAGGACGAAGACGACGAGTGGTGGGGAGTAATATAAAAATAAAAGAATAATGTAAAATAAAGGATACTGCTGTTGTAAAAGCATCGTCAGCGAATGATACTCAACTGTAAAGTTTAATGTAGTTGTGTCGGTTGCTATTTTTATTGTTGTTTTCCTTTTTTTGTTGGCTTTATGTGGGTATTAGTTGTTGGTGAAATGATATACACTTTAAATCATTTGAGTAAGGAAGAAAAAGACTTATATAAATAAGTTATCGAAACATCATCAATTACTCAGTAGAAACGTTTGTTCTGCTCCGATATCTTGTTTTTGCGTTTGAACTATCTGAGTACACATTTAAAATGAAGATCTGAGGTGCGATCGAAAAATATTATGAGGTGTATTGTACTGACGAATATGTTATTGGATTTACTGCATTCTACAATTCTATGCAAGATTATATTTCGAATACCTTGTAGTATGAAACCATTTCCTCTAAAACATACTATTTTTCCAGTTGTGAATTTATTTGTTTGTTGTTATCTTTGGTTTCATTAGCGTTGTAATAAAGCCAAAAAGTCACAAAATCATTGAAGCTGATAATCAGATTTTTATACTTAAACCTTCTCCTACTTATTTTTTCCCTTGTTACTAGGACACACAACCCCTTTCTTTAAAGAAAGGAAACAAAACAAAGACCTTTACTAGTAGACAGTACAATATAAATTAGGTTAAATATCTAGAATAAATGTATTAAGGGTAAAATAACTTTAAACTGTATTTTAAAGAAAACAAAATGTTAAGAAATAGTAAATCAAAAATCTGTAAACCGTATAAGTATCAAAATCGTTAGCAACAACAGACAGTGTTGTCTATAAAAAAATTGTTTTGGTTTATTCCGTTTTGTTTTCATTTTAGCGTGAATAGTTACGACAAAATAAAAATAAACGATTACATTATGTCACTCAAATTGTTAGTCCTTAGGGACTACAACAACAGTACAAATACACAAATATTGTTGTCGTTGTGACACTTTATTACATTTTATGCAAATCACTTTTTTATTTTCACTGTTCACTGAATTTAAAAAAAGAGTGTGTATATTCATTCGTATGTGTACGTATCCTATACGCTAAAGTTTATGTTACACCGATGCCGTGATTGATGTTGCAACAGGGATTGTTTGTTACGATCCCTAAAGGACATTGTTTTCATGCTCTCTTTTTGTGTTCGGTGTTATTTTCAACTTCCAGTTCAGTGATTTTGTTTTGGAAAATTACAATGTGTTAACAAGTCAAGTTTTCATGACAACAATGACAAAAACAATATACTTATTCAGTAACTTACTTACATGTATTTCACAAATTACTTATTGTATGCCTCTAATATATTTTTATACAAATATTTTTTTTATAAATCTTGACACGTTGACATAATGTGCTTAAACAACAAAAAATTAAAAAAAAATCGTTTAATTTTATAATGTTTATTGTTTAAGATTTGAAGATGTGTTGATTAAAACGTTAATGACAACATATGTTGCATTTGCTATAGATTGTTGTTAAAATTAAAAAACAACACTTTAAATCATTAATTTATTTTATAGAGAGTATTGTACCCAATACATTTATGCATCGGTCATTCATTCATGAGTGAGAAAGGGAAGGATTGCTCATAAACATTTTCCAATCATTGTTTTATTAAATGTAAATAAACAAAAGTTTGAAATACTCAAATTACCCAATTTTTTCTGCAGAAAAACATTTTCTTCATTTGTTCTTAAGGGCATCTTCCCCCTTTAATTACTTTTATTGACAAAGCAAAGTTAGTTTTTTTTCTTATTATTTTTTTGTTAAGTTTTTAAAAAGTCGTCAAAAAGATGGTACTAATTTTAAATTAATATTTTTTTACTTTATTCATATCGTTTCATTCCTTTCCTTCAGTTTTAATTTTAGTCTTTTGTTGTTAATAATGAACGAATATTGAAAACACGCAAATGTCGCATTAGTTGTTTGTCATGTGCACCAGGAGGAGTATTTAATCGGCGGCAAATGTTGTTCATTCAATTTGTTCATTGTTGTTCAAGCTAAAATTTGCAATGAAAATTAATAAAGTTTGCAGCTCATTATAAATATTGTCTTAATGATGTGGAGAAAAGCTTTGCGAATTTTGATGACAAAAAACATTTGTCGTCTTATTTGTTATAGCCTAAAACGGCGCATTTTTGCGAAATGAGTTGGGTGTTGAGTTGTGAAGTTTTATTTTTTCTGTTTATTGAGGGGCGTTTTTCCAAGTGTTGGCGCAATTAGTAATGTTGAAATATTAATAATAAATAAATTAATAGATTTACTAAATACAAAATAAACAGGTTTTGTTATTAAATCAAGCAATTGCAAATTAAATTGATTTTATGTGTATATTTATGTAATAGAAATATATGTTTTTTAAATATTCAAATCTAATTTGTTAACTAAAAAGATCTAGTTATTATTATTTTGGATTTGTTTAAATTATGCCATAAATTTTCTTTAAAAATTTTTATTTTTGTTTTTTATGGGTACTTGATAGCCTTGATCGAATATGCTTCGCTTTACATTGTATGACGATAATTAGTTTTCTTTCCACAAAATTTCTTAGTAGGCGAATTGCTCATTAGGATCGTAATTGAAATAAATCAAAAATTTTAAAACTTTCCTACGTGGTATGCTCTATAAAACCGGCCCTTAAATTTTAACTGAAATTTTTAAAGAAATGTATTAATAACTCTATGTCATTTGTATTATATTAATGTATTATTTATGGATGGAATATGAAAATAAATATGAATATAGATCAAATCATATCTGATTAAAACTCTTGTATTCGAAGCAACATCGAAACGTTTCTTATGCTAAAGAATCTTTAGCGAATGCTGGTCTTATTGTGATCGTATTTGCTTACCATCTGATAAAAATAAATAGCTTGTTAACACCGTCCTTTAAAAACTTCTCAATGGTGCCACGCTTATGTTACTATTCTCATATAAATCCTCAATTAAAAAAAGCTAACATACTGAATATCACCTCTCGATCTTGATCTGCTGATGATGAGTGAATTGCATGAGTGCAATTTCTGCGCTTCGTTTGTTGTTTTAATCTGCCGTTGTTTTATGAGTGTGTTTCTTGTTGTAGCTGTTGTTGTATGCATGCACAGCTAAAACTATCGGTATCTCTATCTAAACAACTTGTATCTGTATCTAAAATTGTTTATATCCAGGTAAGGTATGTGTTTTTTTAGTTGTTAAGGTTTGTGTGCAAATTAATATATATTTTTTTGTAACACACTGTTTGGCGATTCATAATCATGTTACCAAATGTGTTTTCTTTAATGTTTTTCTGATGTTTTATTTTACATGGTGTTGAGTTTTTATATTTTATGTATATATTTATTTTTTTTTTTTAATATTTTTTAATATAATGGAAGTTACACAGTCAGACTTCCATTAACAATTAAAGCTACAATCTACTTGGTCAATGACCCATTACACTAAAGCAAAAAAAGAAGTACAAACATAAAACACCTCATAATCTTAATGTACTTTATAGATTTCAATTATTTAAATTGATATTTTCATAACAAATTTTAAAACATCAAATCATCTGTGTTTGTCCGTCAACTTGTTTGCTATATTGCCAGTGTTTGTGATTTTTTGAATTCATTTTTATGTTGTGTTGGACGTAAAATGATTGTGGTTTATAATCAATTTGTTAATTGTATCTAAAAACAAATTTACACTTCAAAACCTTCTTAATCTCTTTATAAATTTAAACATATAAGTTTTGATTATGCGAGTTTGTATTTGTATCTGTGTATAAGAGTTGATTTGCTAATTGCCTAAAATGTCTACAGTTTGATAATCGGTATTTTGATATTTTGACATCTTCTTAAAGATATGAAATTTCTTTATATGTTTATACATACATATGTACATATGTATAGAAGAATATTTTCGGTTTGCCAAACTAACACTTGGATATTTGCACAATTATACACATACATACACTGGTGTATTCATGTGAATTTAAGCTGTTACAGGTATTGAGTAGGTAATATTGATTAATTGATAGAAACCGAAATTCAAAGTAGGATCAAGTTCTGCTAAGAAATATGTTTAGATATTGATACAATCGAAAATAATTATATGCAAATCAAGGTTTCAAACCAACCATTTTAACAAAAAGATACATATGGGCTTAGAGTCTGCTTTGTATAGCCTTCTATCCTGAGATTTAGATGACTCGTTGTTTTGTAATGTAAATTAAGTTAATACAGTAATTGACCATGATGTAGCAATCCTTTGAATAAACTAAAAATACCGCTCAAGACTTATAGAATCCTTCCATAATCGTTTGTAAACGGTACTTATGACAACATAATTATCTTAAAAACATTTTCTTTCAAGAAAATTTACCACAAATTGAAATTTGACCAACGTTTGTCGCTCTGTCTCTTACTTATTTGACACATGCAACAACAAAAATAATTTACAAATACTTAATACTTTATATGTTAAAGAAAGTGGTTTATGAAGTTGTTTTTGTTGATTATTGTTAAATCTCAAATTATTGTTATTACAACTACAGAAGCAACAATTGATGTAATGAAATGGTTAGTATAGAAATTGGGTGAGAAAAGAAGGGGTTGGTTGGTTTGACATGATTTTTGAAAAGCAAAACAATCCCAAAGCAAAGACCAACAATTTATGGTCAAGACATTACATCAAGTAAGTAGATGTAAGTGGTAAGAAAACCCTTTCGTGTTCTTTGACATTTTGATCATAATTATACCACTGTGTCCAGTGTGTGGAATAGGAGTAAAAGTAATTTTGTGGTATTGATGGTTTATGGTAAATAGTATATATGGTTGAATTAAAAATAACTAAAGAAACTTAAACAATAATAATCGTAAATATACCCCTTAATAAAATTAAAAAAAAAAAAAATACAACCAAATTTATACGCTAGTATACATAAAATTTGTGGTTTGGTCCCGACATCTTAGGGTTTTTTTTGTTTTATAAAATTGTTTTTAAATTGTTTTATATTTGTGTATATATTAAGTCCCCACCGATAATTTAGTTTTTAAAATACTGTGTAATTTTAGTACTGATGTTTATTTAAACATTTTAAATAAAATTTCATTAAAATAAAAGTGTAAATTCTAAACAAGTTTTGTTCATTGTCGAATGAAAATCATTAGACAAATGAAAAATTAACGAAAATTATTTGCGAAACATTTTATTTTCTAATTAAGAAACAAAATGAAAGCGCTGATGTGACAACAAGAAAAATGTTCTAGTAAAATGACTAGAAAAATTAACAAAAGCCACTAAAAAGTAAATAATTAAAAAGAAAATTATGCCAATTCTTTTGATCTTTCTTTGTTGAACAATAGATGCAATAAAAAATAAATAAACTACAAAATAAACAATCCTATAGATGTGCAAATATTTGCCTGCCCCCAAAAAATTTTGTAGAAAAGAACACCGTTTCTATAAATTTATTTACTTTTGAATAGACAAATCTTTTTGTGTTATATATGTCCAATTCACAATCGGTGTTGTACGGTTGTATCTCAGTATGTCGTAATTTTTTATTATTGATTGGTTTTTGTTTAAAATTTTGTTATTTGAAAATTTTGTATGACATACAACGATACGACATCGATTGTGAATTGGTCAATAGTTTTTTAAAACTTACAGACAGACAATTCTTGCATTTACATATCAAATATAATTTCACTTAATAAAAATCGGCTTATTTTGGAAGAGTGCTAGTTTATTATGTGTAAGTTTATAAAACTGGAAATCATAAACTCGATTCTCACCACAGACCAGAGATACAATTGGCGGCGGATAAATTGTCGGCTCAATTTAACTTTTTCTTCAGAAATCGACCTTATAAGCGTGATTTTGTTAGTAATGCTTTTTCTAACAACATTGCAAAAGATTGTAAGTTTATTCATTTTCTGAACATTTACTGACAACGTTGTAAGATCTGACAACTGTGTATCTATATACGATTTTCTTCAGAAAATGGACATTTATAGTAGTTTTCACTATTTTAATATTAACACACTATTGTGTGGAACTCTTTTCAATTTGCCATAAGAATTTAAAATAGTGGCAACTCCGTTCAAATTGGTGAAATTATTTTCGGAAATACATGTGCGAATCCAATCTTTATAAGCGGCTACGTTTAAGCCGGCTTAGCTTTTGAGCCGAAAGAATATATTACAGGCGGACAGCCCCCTCCGATTAGAGTATCTCTGCCACAGACATTGGTCTATATTTTTAACATGATAAAGAAACAGTTATCTAACACTATTTGTAAATGAATAAGAGCGTTAATTTTTTATACTTTGTTGATAATTAAAAAATTTCTATGATTGCCTTCAGAAATCAAAATATTTATAGTAAATTTAACGCTGTTATCGCTGCAAACGGTGCAGTCAATTCTCATTTTATTTCTACTACAGCTCTTGCCAAAAATGTATCTATAACATGACATCAAAATGAATATACGTATTTTCTACTTGCATGTTCATTTTGACTAATACGAGACGATTAACTGTTACGCGTGTACATCAAGTGACGGCATGGTATGATACCCCAAAAATAAACAAAAATAGTGTTTTAAAGAAAGAAAAATCATGTATATGGCTTCTCTTCATGAAAAAAAAACAACCAAACCAATCTACAACTCGTCAAGAGCCAAGCAAAATGTCGCCGACGACATTTTATTTCGCCAGATTTTCTTTAATAATTTTTCATTGTAGCTACGCTAGCAAAATACGTTGCATATTTCTAACCTTTTGTCGTAGAGGGGAAAACATGACGAGGTTCTAGAAGTCTGTTAATTCTACGGCTCTTTTCACATGTGCAGAATGTGTTCTTTTTCTGCTCAAAATATTACAAAGGATTTAATACAATTAATCACCCCAACAGATTTTTTTAATTTTTTTTTTCGGTTTTGTATGATTCTTCTTCATCAGATGCTGTGGAAGCAATGCTTATCTTTGATTTTTTTTTTTTTTTTGCTTCAAATTACGAAGAACTAACAAAAAAATTGTTGGCATTGTCGACGTGACAAAAATTTTACTTGATTTTGTCTTAATTAACGCCAAACGCTTCAATAGCTATAAAATATGTGTGATGCACAGTATATAATAATGTTGCAATGCATTGATTGTACCCTACATCGGAATGCATAGGCATATTTTGTTGGTTGGATATTTGTTCTATGTCCTCTGGTGTTTATACGCCGCTTCTAAAATTTATTGCAAAACGGTCTTCAGAATAATTAATTCAAGTAAAAATTAATGAATATATGTACTAAAGTGCACCTAGGGTGCAAGCACAACTTTAATAAATACATTTAATGACAGAATCATACTTTCGAAAAAATATTTTTTTTGTTAAGATATTATGTAACAATTTTAACTCCTCTTTTAGTTACACTACGTTTAGGATTTTTTTGGACACAAGACGTCTACACCACCCTACACTTTTTAGTCGCATATTTTTATAAAACATTATATTTTTATTTTGATTTTATTTATGTTCATCAGTGCTTCAATAGCGGCACATCTCACACTTGTTTCAATTAATCGCCTTTTTTACCCCACGTTTGGGGAACAAGTCTTCTGCATCATTCAACGCCTTTTTGATTTTTAATGTTGCACTTGCTGGCTGTTGTCGTTTCGGATTAAATACAAAATTTACACATTCAAACAAAATTTAAAAAAAAGAAAATCAAATATAAGACTATAAAACCTTTTTGGCCTTTATTTCAATGCATTTTGTTTGGCGTTGTATCTCGTTTCGCATTGAATTTTACGCATCATTCACACATTGGCTTCCCAAAAGATTTTACTTTTAATTGGACCACACACGCATACTATTCCATTAGTCTCTGTTCTGTGGTATTTTGTATACCGTTCATTCCTTATGTTTTCCTGTTGATTCTTCGCTTCCTTGGAAGCTTAAGATTTGTGGCAAAGTTTGCCAAATGTATTGGCGTCACATCAAAAATTCCTGTTTATAGTTAGTTTTATTGTTGTTGTTTTTGGTGTTTGCTTTGTCGTTTCTGGTGACAACAAGCTACTTAAGTTGTGCTGCTTGTTTTTATCCCGATACGATTTGTTGGTTGACAAAAGGGCCAAAAAGTTCACTGTGTGCAAAGAAAACCACCCAAGAATTTCGACACCAAATACATTGAAACTTTGTGTTTTTTCTTCCTTTCGAGTTTTTTTGATTTTGAATCACGTTTTTCATTCTTGATCTAATAGTATTTATTTTTTTAATTTAGTTTATTTTAATTTAACGACACGTAATGAAAAAATCATATATCCAATTCCACAGTATTCTTAGTACCTAGAAAATCCAAATTCCATTTTCTAGCCACGAATTTTAAAATATTTCCTAAATCCTTTCGTGATCATCACCGATCACAATTTCGTGGAATTATCAAAAATTTTAATCAAAAATATCTAAATCAATAAAAGTTTGTTCGAACATAATTAATGCAACCCCTGTTAACGAGGCAAAATGAAAAACAAACAGCAACATAATGAGAGAGAATAAATGAACCAGCTAAAAAACTTATGAACCAAAAACTAACTATGTTTGGTGCTGTCAAAAAACATCCGCAAGATCACTTGTCACGCTGGAGACTAGTGTAAAGCGTGTAGACGCACGTTTTGAATGCTGCTGATGTTGATAGTGTGATGATGATGCTGCTGTTGAATGTACGTGAGTGAATCTTGTTGACTGGATCTTTTAAATTATTTAAAACTGTTTTTGTTTTGCTGTACAGCAACATGACAAACTACAAAATATTTATTAATGAAGTTGTCAGTGCATGCGTCAATGTCAACTCAACGCAATGTTTGCTATAAATTATAAAAACTTTTAACTGATAGAAGGAATGATTTTTTTAACTTCTAATCATATCAAAGCAGAGAAAAAAGTTTTTAAATTTCTAGCTAATTTCGTGAAAGGTTTTAAACAATAAAAATGATGTATTATAATACGCTTGCCTAAGCTTGTTTCTTTCGTTTGTTTGAATAAGAATCAAAGGTGATGAATGATTTCTATTAACCATAGAAACTCTTTCATAAATGACTGGATAAAAATAGTAAAGCCAATAAAGTTGAATTTGTATTTTAAACGATTTTGTTTCTACATCTTACAAGTAATCATATCAATCAACATATTAAAGTCATAATTCGCTTGAAAAATACTATTGGCTTTTTCTTTTTTGAAATGTCTAATATTTTTTCTTGGAGTAAAAGAATGTGTGTGTTTTTCTATTGTATTCTAAACAAAATTTATTGTCTTCTCCCACCATCGACAACAACGAAATCATCCTATAGCTGTCATTTCATAAATAAGCGACCAATCACTGGAGCCACCTTCGCAAAACCGTGACGGTATTGATTTGTAATCTCCTCTCCCAGCAAGAACAAAAAAAAAAAAAAAAAACAGACATATTCCTAAAGTGTGAAAAACACACTTTTCTAAATCAAAAAAACAAGACATTTTTTTGGACAATTCATTCCACTTGGAGGATTACAATACAAGTACTTCCATTTGTACTCGAACATGAATTCAATATTATTTTGAACATTGACGTACAAAACTGTTGATCGTTTAATATTATGATTAATGATCTTTCATTATTGTTCATTCATGTAGACGTCATAACTTTGGTTGCTTGAAATACAAAATAAAAAACAACGAATCTATGATTATTTGTTGATCATGTTTATGTTTTTGTACATATTTTGGAAAGTAGTCCTTATTCCAGGGGTTACGATTGCTACAACTAAAACTTAGTGTGTCATATGATGCAATGAATCGATCAAATTTAGAAAAAATATATTATCAAACGTGATTATGTTAATCTAAATGTTGCAAACCAAAACTAGTTAAAATTTGTGTTTTTTTTTGTTCAAAATAAAAAATGCTGACTTAAAAATATTTAATTAATATTTAAAAATCACCTGTAATTTGTTTATAACTTCTTAACTACATAAGCCCCATGATGTGTTTCTTAATAATTGTCTTATTAAACAGGAAGACTTTTCTTTAAAAATATTTTCATAATTTTTCTCGTGTTCGTAACAAAGTTATTATTACCGCTCTATTATTTGCATTTTTGTACGTCTTTTAATGTCAATAAGCGGGAAACAATGTTGTTACGATTATGTTACCCCTCTGCAGCAACCAAAAACCCGCAGACAAAACAAAAAAATATTTAAGGCCAAGACAGTGAGTTAAAAATGTAGTAAACAATATGGGTGTGTTTCATTCATTCTTTTATTTGGTTTTATTAAAACTGTAGTGCATGCCATTAGTATCAGAGTATCAGAAACTCGACAAAGTCAAAATTTACAGACGAGGAGACCAATCGACCAAATGACTGACTGACAGTCAGCCCATCAGACAAGGTTAACTTGTGCCGTTTCAATTGTTCCTTCATTCCTTCATACATATTTCTCTCTGTTTCATGTCACTTTCATGTAAAAAGTATGATACAACATGGCCCGAGGGGGTCTACAAAATTCGTATCTTTTATTTTTTTATATAAATATATATTATTTTTGTTGGTTGAAGTGTGTTTTCTGTTGTCGATATTTAGATAAATTTTGTATCATTGACACCTGTAAGTACATGCTGACAAAAAAGTCAGTTTGTAACATTTTAACTACTTATATGAGGCCAATGTAAAATTTGTATGATGATTGTTATTTTTTTTATACATTGTTGGTTAAAATGTATTTAGTTTTATTGACATTGAATGTTTCTTTGGTTTTGTTTTTCATGTTTTTATTTGCATTAAGATTTTAATCTGCTTTAAAATTGAGGAAAGGCAATTGAGGTTTCGATAGATTTCAGCAGTTAATAATATTTCAAGAATATTTTTATTATCTCTAAATTACGTAATATTAAAATATTTGACATAAACTTATGTACATAAAACAGGACGCTACAAAATATTAACATACATATAAAGTTATGAATAAAAATGAAAAAACTAGTCT
This sequence comes from Lucilia cuprina, assembly GCF_022045245.1. NCBI lineage: Eukaryota > Metazoa > Arthropoda > Insecta > Diptera > Calliphoridae > Lucilia > Lucilia cuprina. Next base: position 1,729,822 of record NC_060950.1, on the reverse strand, counting down.
TTAACTCGAACCCCTTTAATTGGTCAATAATGAATTTAAATATCTTAACACGTCGATCTGACAAATTATCAATCACTCTCAATCAGCAATTTTTTTATAATATTTAATTATTTTAAATTAAATAAGTATTTATTGAATGTTATCACTTTTAATAACTAGATAACTGAAATAAATTGTTGTAGTTTTTTTTAATAGCGAATTTTATAACTTACTATAAGAAACAGTTTCTTCTAGTGTGCAGCAAAAACAGAAAAAACAAGCAAGAGCAGGAAAAAAAGTAAAATTATAACACAGGGTCAAAACGTTTACCGGTTGTACAATTAATAGTTTTGAACGTTTGCTCCTCATTTTATTAAGCCAACAATAACTACAACAACAACAATGTTATACGTCACTATCAACTGAAATTAACTTTAGACTCAAACTCACCGACAGACAGACATACATATGTATGTACGCTGTGTAATTGCAACGGTTTGTTCGTTTTGAATTGTTGTAATTTAAACAATAAATTAAACTCACCAACTAGAACTACAACAACAATAGCAGCAGCTAGTTACTATTAATAGCAACAACAATAACATGTTGTTGGCACATTTATATTTCAACAATTTTCGCATGTTATCAACTTATAAAATATCGAAATGCTACTTGGACTTGAACAACAAAAATAACTGCAAAAAAACTTAAATAATACTAAATTTCAAAAACTAGTTCTCTTTCTATTTAAGAGATTTTACAAATTTGATAAACACGCGGATTTAGGTGATTTTTTTATTCGCCTATGATACCCTACTCGAAAGAGTACTGTTTATAACTTTGAGTCTTCTTTGAATGTTATAATGGAATTTCATCTTGTATTAAAAAATTCCTAAAATTTAACATGTGAATTAATATTTTTTTATTTTGAAATTAAATATTTATTTTTGAAAGATTCTGCAAACCAAGTATTTTGGTTTTGTGTACGATTCCCACTAGAGGCATTGGTAATGGAGCGTACAACAGGTCCGATGAAGGACTTGGTGCATTTTTCTTATTCTATGAAACATATTTACATACATCCTCTTTGAAAACCGACTAGCAATACATATTTGTTCAATTCACAATCGATGTTGTAGCGTTGTATGTCAGCAGCTGCTACAATAGTCATAACAATGTTGTTGGTATTTTCTATGCAAAAGCTCTATACAACTCTTACGACAATTTTTCATATGTTTTTTTAATGTCGTAAAAAAGTTCAGTGTTGTCAATTGTTTATTTCAGCATATAAATAAAAAATTCAATCGATTTTGGCATAAAAAAACGATAAAGTGGTAACACATAAATTACAAAAAAACAGCTGTTTGCCAAAACAAAAATAAAGTTTTATTAAAAACTGTTTATTTATTAGTTTAAAATGTGGAATAATGAAAATAATAGCATTTTAAATAAAAAGAAATTAATTTGGTTTATTTTGCTCGCTTAATTAGTTTAATATTATTTGATTTTTTTATCTTTTGACATTGTTTGTTTTGATTGTTTTTTCATTGTGAACATAAACTTATGACTTGCTGCAAAGATCTGTTCACAATCACTGTTACTAAACTTTAGTAGGTACAATATACAACTTGATTGTGAGTTGAACAATTGATTACTAAAAATGTTAAAATATTATTTTTTGTGTTCTCCTTGTAAGTCATTGTAATTATTTTCATACAATTTGAAATCGTAGCAATATCACCAAGTCTTTGATCATCAACTTTTTTTATTATTTTAGCCATGAATTAAGCACAAAAAGGAGGGTCTGCTAAAATTTTACAATGAGGTTTGCTTTATAGGTGGGTGGGATTGGTTTTGGTTGGTCAAGTCTTTTGTAGCCGAAAGCTTAACAATTTTAAAGCAAGGACATCATTTTTATTTGCTTTGACTTGTCATGCAATTTTCTAGTTTGAGAAAAATTAGCCAGGGTGGAGTTCGTTCGTTGTATTGTTGTTGTTTTGTATAAAGAAATTCTTAAAATTTATGATTCTATTGCGCGCTGAAAGTGTAGATTATGTTTGAATAATTTACACATGCTTAAGGATTTGTTTTTTCTATTTTTCACCATTATGAAAAACAAAAAGGCAGCTCATAAAGAATAACACGGTGAAATAAAGGACATTCTAAGTAAGAAATTTATGACACATTGATTAAAAGGGACAAAATAGTTATGGGTCATAATGTGGTCGGTAAGCGTTAAGAGTAGAATGTATATTATTATTTTAATACTAGTACAAGTAATAATAATTAATAAAATGTAATGAATTGTTCTTTATTACACATTTTTTTGTTTCAAATATTTGTGTCTGTGGGTCTCCTGTTTTTTTGGTTTTAGTTATTTTTATTGGTTTATTATGCGTTAAAATGTGTTTCTGGGCCAACACATGATAATTTCAATTTTATAAATTTTGTACACAATTTGTCTCTTTTGTTTTTAAACAGGTCGTTTCGGCCAGTGTTGTTTTATTTCTTCGTGTTTTTTATTATTTTATATTTCTGTTCATTTGGCTTGGGATCATAAACATTTTATAATCCTTATAAATTTATTAATTAATTTCCCTATCTGTGGAAATATAAATTTAATCATCGTCGTCTACATACAGCAGCTGCTAATATACATTTTTCTTTTTTACTTTTTCCTTGTTCTGTTTGTGTTGCTTCTTGACGATGTTACTCGATTGCCATAAAACTTGTTAATTATCAATTGTGGTCAAGATTATCTATAATACGGATGATGAAGATCCCATGTGGAAGACACAAATGAAGAAAAAGTAGTATGTACTACTAAGTTTTTTTTTTTTTTGTATTTGTATAACAAGCTGTATTTGATGGTGATGGTAGTGTTGGAATGACACTACTTCTTTGCATTTCATTTTTACATGAAGGACAACATTAATGATCAATGGAAATAAAAAACAAGTTAATCCACAATAAAAATTTACATTTATAACAATATAATATATCAACCGTTCTAAGCATGGGTTGTTACAAAAGTTCCGAAGATTATATAAGAAAAATAAATATATGATTGTCTTAAATAAATTGCAGATCTATTGTTAATTCATTTATAACGATAATTTACTACAAGAGTGCCATAAGAACATGAAATTGTGAAAAGTTATTATGAATGTCTATCTCAATAGATTATTCTTATTTATAAACATTAAATCTTAATTATTTAACAAATCTAAAGTCTCTATACTTCACAGGCCACCCGTAAAAAGTTACACTCTACTAGTTAGTACACTTGTATTTGTTAAAAAACTTTCCTCAAAATGAGTTGGTGCTTTTTTTATGTTGAGCTCAAAAACATTAAAAAAGTTTGTCTTAGAAATGTTCTGTTCATTGTTATTGTTCTTAAAGTTTCTCGTCTTTTACAACATTTGAGTATACAACCGAACATTCCTAATGCTCAGCAGGGATGCCCCCACCAGTAAAGGTGGTGGTTTCTCCACTAGCCAGTCAGTCACTTAGCCATTCAGCCTTTTAGCCTGCTTACACAACAATAATAACAACCACAAATAACACATTTTTGTTGGATTTAAACTTGTACAACATCGTGTTAAAAAACATGTTCGCAATTAAATGATGTCCTGCTAAGAAGACAACTCAAAACATACGCTACAACATTAAATTCTTTTTAAAAAGGAGGAAATACAACAAGGAAAGGTATACAGTAACGAAAATTAAAGGAGAAAAAAAGGTTACTCCACATTATTGCGTGTTTTATTCTTCGAAATATGAAAAACTACAAATATTCCAACAACTCCAAAACATATAAAGAAGTCAAACTTACAACTGTTTAGGTGTGTATCTTTGTTTTATATTAAGAACAGTGGGTACATGCTAAGAAGATGATTAAGATTTTGTATCTAAGGGTCTAGTCATAGTTTAGTCATAGTCTAGTCATAGTCTAGTCATAGTCTAGTCATAGTCTAGTCATAGTCTAGTCATAGTCTAGTCATAGTCTAGTCATAGTCTAGTCATAGTCTAGTCATAGTCTAGTCATAGTCTAGTCATAGTCTAGTCATAGTCTAGTCATAGTCTAGTCATAGTCTAGTCATAGTCTAGTCATAGTCTAGTCATAGTCTAGTCATAGTCTAGTCATAGTCTAATCATAGTCTATTCATAGTCTAATCATAGTCTAGTCCCACTGTCCATTTTTAACCGTTTTGGAGAGGGTGTTTGGCACGAAAAGAAAATGCGTGTGCTTTATTACCAATTTTTTATTGTTGCTTTTGTTGTTTAACCAAGATACATTTTCGTTGAATAACATTGGAGAGATTTTCAGTTGTTATGGTGTTGTATTGTATTGTTAACGTTTTTTCAAGGAGCCAACCTACATGAATTGCGTGGGGTATAATAAACTCCAACACTAGCAACAACTACAAGACGAAACATAAAATAAAGAGTTAAAAACATCATCAACATACAAGGGAACAAATTTGTACAAGAGCAACAAGATAAAAACATTTTTACTACACATCACCTGGTCGAGCTTAAGTGGTCAGCTACGAAGTTTGGTAGTTTAGTGTGGTGCTGTGGTTGCTGGATTTTTGTACATTTTGTTGTTGTTGGTTTGAGAGCTTTTTGTCTGTTTAGATGGCGTTAACGCTAAAGGTTGCACGTAAATGACCCAAGTTATCATAAATAAGTCAAGAACGAGATATTAGCAACACAGCATGACTCTACACTCTAGGACAATCATTCCAAATACAATTTTTTTATTTTGTAAAGTACCAGCAACACCAACACCACCTTGAATATATGAAAATATTTTAATTCCTAATAATCCATTATTGCAACAAGGAAATTAAGAGAGAGTGTTGTTTATAGTTTTGGAGTTGGTGTTTTTATTACTCCTAAAAGCGTGCTAATTTTCAGGGGGTATATGGTGGCATTCGAAGAATTTTGTATTTTTCAAATGTCGTTTCTTTATATAATTTTCACAATTATGGATTGGTTTTTATTGACATCTTGTCTTCGGGTATTTGAACTTTGCACTTGTTTTTGAATGATTAAAGATAATGTATTTTTTAGGAATTTTAAATAATTTCCATACTTGTTTGAATATGTTTATTAAACAAATATGGAAATTATTTAAAATTCCTAAAAAAATACATTATCTTTAATCATTCAAAAACAAGTGCAAAGTCCAAATACCCGAAGACAAGATGTCAATAAAAACCAATCCATAATTGTGAAGTTTAATTATAAAAAAACTTAATATGTTATAAAAATATCTAATCGAATTGAAATTTTTGCTTATCTTAATTGACTGACAAAATACATGTTTGCATATTAATATGCTATTTCTAGAATATGTTTGCCAAAACCTTTCATCAAGACTTGTAAGTTAAAATTATTTTCTTTTTATATTTTCAGATAGTAAGCGATCAACTGAGCGGTAAGTCCTTTCAAGCTATTTTTAGCAACTAGTTGTCTGTACAACATTATTAAAATATTTTTCAACAATAATTCCTGTGCATTAAGCATAAAATTAAAAAAAAAAACAGATTATAACATTTAATATATTAATTCTTTAAATAAGGAAAAAACGTCATTTAATAGAGTTTTCCTCACCTGCCCCTGGGCATATGTATTAAAAAACTACACACATGTTATTGTTTTTATTCCCCCTTTTAAAACCTAAATGTGTACGTCAGTTTTAGAACGAATTTGAATTCTTATATCCAACTCAAGTACAACTTACAAGCAGACATTTTTAAGTGTTTACGAGTATTTCATTTAACTTTTCACATGCTGCAGTCGTAGAGGAGCCGAGCTGCAAACAATCCAGCTCCTTTAAAGTTTTCTCACCTCGTTGGTTATTTAACGCAAATTAAAATAATTTGCGGTTCCGTTTAGTTGCAAAAACAAGCTTTATTTAGGAAGTCACTTCAGTTGACTTTACACGATCGGATGCAACTTGTATTCATTCACATTTTACTCGTGTGTTTGCACGTAAAACGTAAATGCTAAAACTAAATGTAAATACTTGTGAATGAGGGAAAAGAAAAAATGCAGAAACTTGTTATGAAAATTACCTGATACAATTGTCTTGTAAAGTCGAAATATTTTTGCAAAACAATCAAATTGTAATAAAACGAGAGCAGAGGACAAATAAACATCATCATAAGATGATCATTAAGATAATGATTGCAATGACGAGTTAGCACAGTGGTGTGTATACGAATAAATATATTTTAAAGGGACGAATACAACTATATATTTGCTATTTTAATACTAAATGCTAATAAGGGGCCCTTTACACGGTCACACAGAGTAAAAGTGGTATATTATATACATTTTGTGTTTACAATACTGGTAGAAAACAATAACAAAGTATGATGAAAACTGCTGTTTTCCTTTTCTCCTTTGTGCTTACCGACTTGTTTGGTTTTTGAATAATTTTAAAATTAAAGATAGTCATACGATTCTTACATTTTCATCCGTATTTTCTCTCAATGTGTGTTGGTTTCATTACATATTTCATTTCATGTGGCTCTTGTGAAGGAGGAGGATTCAAGTTTTCAATTAAAAAATATTTTTTTTTTGTATTTATAAACAAATATTAACCCCAATTAAAAAAAAAAACAAGAAAAACTGCTCTAGTTTAACTGTTCCAAAATTTATGCTAAAAAACAGAAAACTGTTATTTGTTCAATTCTCACCACTGTGTCTCATTAACAACACGCATATGCGGCTTGGCAAATAAATATGAGCTCAAACATTTACATGTTTTGCTGTTACTTCAGTTATTTGTTTTCTCCTTTATATCTTCCTCTTTGTAAGTTAAAAGTAAATGAAAAAATATATCAACATAAAACACTTTTCAAAATACGTGTTGTTTTCTGAAAGGTTATTAATTGAATCGTAATACCGCTTCCACAGAAAATGTACACACACTCACACAACTTGCAACATGCAAATTTTATCCAATTGCTTATAAAAATGATTACTGTTGTTGCAATTTTGCAACACTGTATTATGACAGGTGGCAACACTTGTTTTGTTCGACAATATTTTCCGTTTGTTCGCTTCCACAATCAAAAGAAGTTTTCGCGCCAACATTGGAAACTGGAAAAGACACACAAATGTTTAAAACAGCAGACAACAGCAGCTTAACATGGGGAGCTCAATTATTATGTCTTATAATTATGAATTAAAGTCGTTTTTATCAGAAGAGAGAAAGAAGAGCAGAAGATAGTGTTTGTGTTTTTATTAATGCGAACGCTGTACCACTTGATAAGATATAGATTATCATTAATACCACCGTGTTTACTGAAGTGTATAGAATTAGGTGTCATATGTACCTATATGTGTAGATGCATTGTTGAATTCACAAGTAGTTTTTTTATGTAATAATTATATAAAGGAAACAATTTTGTATGCTAAATATTGTACAGTTATATTACCAAAGTGTTGTTTATTAATCGGAAATGTTTGTTGCGAATGTAATAAAAATTTTTTGGTTATCCAGGCGATTATCTGTATATAAATATTGTATTTATTTTTATTTTGATCGAATATTTTTCCATATAGTTAATATCTATCTTTAAAGTATCTAAAATAAATAATAGCTTTAATTTCGCTGAAACTAACATGTGCAAATTTTTTTTCTTATAATGATTTAGTTAGATTTGTGATGAAAAGGAAATAAAGCAAGATTCCTTTTTGTATAACAACAACAATAACAACCTTTCTTCACTTTAATAAACAATAAAAAAATCAACCTTATTTTTTTCTCAACTCTTTTGTAAGTGAAATAATGAAATGGAAAAAAAACTAAATCTAAATGTTGTAAATTACAAGAAAACAAAAAAATGTAAAAAGTATTAGTTAAAATATGTGTGTAGTTACTGGTGTATTGGTGACACTAAACGAAAAGTTGTTAACTGCTCTTAACATGCAAATTCCACATTAGTTGTTAATTTTTTTTTTTTTTTGTTTTGTTCAACATTTCTTTGTAGTTTAAATAATAATCAAACATTACAAAGAAATAAACACTAACTGTTACACTGAAATGAACGAAATCTAAAACCCTGTGATCCGAGCAGTTTTTTTCCTGTGAGTAACAAACTAACACATGTGCATTTGTATAAAATTTTTAAAAACAAAAAATATATATCCTGCTGCGAGTCATAAACAAATAAACACATTTAACCCTTTTTTGTGTTGTTGTTTACCAATGTTTTCAAAGTCTAGTAAAGCTTCATTTCTTTTTTTTAAGCAAAGAGTCCTGTAAGTTTATAAACAGTAGAACAAAAATAAAAAAAAAAACAAAAAAATATCAACACATCATATTAAAACGCATGCCACATACATACATATGTGTGTTGGTTTCTTCCGTAATTTATATGAATTTGAGTTTCATTTAGCCAGAGTTAATCAAATTTGTTTAAAATTTGAGCACTGAAACAAAGTAATTTATCATGAGTGCGAGAAGTACGATGAAAACAATAAAAACTCGAATTGTTAACAAAATTTTAAACTCGATTTTTCCCAGTTTTCTTCAATTTAAAATACACAAATTCGCAGTGCACAATTGTGTAACATATTGCCACTGATTTGGAACCTCTGATCTAACCCTTTATATGTATATTTTTTATAGTTTCATAACATTCTCACAACAAAACTATACTTTTTAGACTCAATAACTTAAACTGTAATCTAAAAAAAACTGTAACATTGTAACTTACAACAAAACGTCTAAATGTGTTTTCTTCGTTATTGTTGTTAACTTTTTTATATTTTTAGCATATAAAATATATTAAATGTAATAGAATTCCCTGATAATGTGTGTTGGCAATTGTTGTCAGACACGAAAGAATACTTTTTGTGAAACAAATTTCATATATTATATACTCACGTATAAAAACAAAATCACTCCCCTTCAACACTTGTGGCGGAGTTTTTTCAAAACGTTACCTAGATAGTTTTGGCAGCTAATTGAAAGAATGTTTGATAATCGAATTGGTTTTTTAGTGTTGACAGAAAATCAATTTTGTTTTGATATTTTTATGTACAAGAATGTTATGCAACTGACAGTTGCAGTTAACTATTTGAATTTATGTTACAAAATTGTCCAATTGATAAAGTGAAGTTTTGCACAAAGTTCAAAAGTAAGGTTATTTTAATCATTAAAGTATGCAAAGTATATATACTTAATAGGGTAATAAACATGAGATGTTAAAGTACTGATTTGGTTTTCACACCATTGTAGTCAGTCCAGTTTGCATTTGTATGTGTTTGGGCTTAAAATAAATTTGCATGTATATATGTTTAGCAACAACTACAACTAGAAACTGTGTATGATCAGTAATTTTTTTAATAAATAAATGTTTTTAAACATGTTGATAAGCAACATGTTGCTCAAAATTTTCCAACTAGATTTTTTTAATTGGTCTACTTGGGCAGAAAAAAAATCTTCAGTTTCTAACTGAAATGTTATTTAATTTTTAAATTGTTAGATTTTTCTTCGATAACTAACTACTATTTCAATTCTTAACTAAATTATCAATTAATTTAATACAATATTCATTGACTAGACTCAGCTAAACCAAACTCGTGCTGGGATTTTGATCAAAACTACAGAAAACTAAAAACATACTAATTTGTATAATTTTTTGTTATTATTTCTAGTATTTTAGACGTTATTGTTTTGTTGTATTTTTTTTTCAAACTCAACTCGTGCGCTTTAAACGAACCACTAACAAAAAAAAAAAACTAAAAAACAAAACCCATTCAAATACACTTTGATAAATTAAAACATATTAATTTACGTTTGAATATTTTCAATTTGTTTTATTTTGTTTGTAAACCAAATGAAAGATCATAATTCAAATCATCTAATACAATATAGTTTCCAAACAGAAAATATATTTGAAATCTAAAAACACACACTCAAAACAATTGTATACAATTTTGGATGTTGACACCATTGGTCACTGATCGACAATAGAGAATTGGTATTGAGATTTATTGCCCCAAGCTAGCCATCCATTGTATTTGAAGCTAACTGATTGCTTGGGTGGTCGTAATGCTAAAATTATGAGTCATTTTGAAAAAGATTTTCTGTAAAAGTAACACTTTATTTAATTTCTTTTTAAATAAATTTTATAAAAAAATAAAAACTAAATTGTCATTTTTATTAAGTGTTAAAAATTATATTTTTTGTTTTGTTTTTGGAATTTCAATTTATTAGCTTTCAATTTCATTGATCACGTTTTCTAGCTAATCATGATTAGAGGAATATTATTATTTTATCTGTTTTCTTTTCTTAAGACTCCCAAACACATCACTGAAGTGTATGTTGAAAATATGCCCACTCATTATCCGCATCTCTGTGGCTCACACTCACTCACCCTACTTATCCTCAACCTTATCTTTATCTCGTTTATCATATTTGGAACGCGTCGCACGACAACAATGAATATGACGAACAACCCCCGTCTACTCCTCCTTCTTTGGACACTTCTCACTATTTAGAGGAATGATAAACAATACTTTTTGTACAGACTTATACAGACGGACGGAGAGACAGACAAACTCACTCTTTTTTAGACAAGACAAATTAATCGCCGCTATCAATTCTGCAACAAGCTTTCAATTGATAATGATCTTTTCAAAATGTATTTTTTTTTTCTTCTTTCCACCTAGAGAGTTGATGGAGAACCTACAACAGTTTCATCGAAATAACATGCCAGGCACTCGCCACAATGTTTTTTTCATTCAGTTTAGAGATTTGAGAGACTTTTTGTTAATATTTTTGCATTGTCATGGTACTTTTTAAAGGTTCTCCGTTCATTTTGTCCATTTTCGTTGATTATTGCCTCATATTTCATCTTTTAATAAGAGTATTGGATATGAAAAATATGATGTGATATTTGTTTTTCTTTATAAAATGCCTGATTGTCTACTTAACGAAACGATTAGCTGGAATATTTTTATACCTGTCTGTCATATTTGTATAGACAATACTTTTAGGTTTTATAACCTTAATATTAGCTGATTATAAATAAGTAGATTTCTTATACACTGAGAAAAGATTTGCTAGAAGTCTTGTCGCACGATTTGAAAACAATAAAAAATTTTTAAATATTATATGAAATGTCGTAGATTTACTAAAATATTTAAAACCATAATTAATAAAATACGGACTATTTCAAATAAGTTCGGAGTACATTTAGAGTTTAACTCTCAAATGTAGTCACTTTTAAAATTCAATTTATCAGATTTTCAAATTTCTTTACTGAAATGTTAAGTTGTTAATGAAATATTACTACTGCACTACTTTTTCTCTCGGTGTAAGCTTCATTTTAAAACACCTCTATAATTACCAATATCTATCATCTATCTATCACTTTATTATTACATAAAGAATTCAAACTTTATTTTTTTCTCTTGAATTATTTTGATTTTAACTAAATATGTTTTCTTTTCAAATAATGTTGTTGTTTGTTACAACCATGACTAAACAAATTTTGTTTAAAAATTATGTTGCACTTTTTTCTCAAATGTAAGAAATGAAATAGAAACAACAACAAAAATACAATATATTATTGACAGCTATGAAAAATTCTCTTTATTTATTATTTAATAATAAATTCATTTGTTTTATAAAATTCAAAATCAACGCATAAACTAGAAAAAAGGGGCACGCGTCAAATTCCAACACCTTTTTGTATCTTTTACTTTTGTATTATTTTTTAAGACGCTTTGTTAATCACTGATTGTTGATCTTAGATACGAAATATTTAACATTTTCTGATATTTAAAAAGTTCTAGGAATTTAATTTTTTTGATAATTTTGAAATAATTATTGGAGTTGTAAATTTTTTTATTTAAATTTCTAAGCAATAATTTTAGAATAGGTATTTCGATAAATATAAATGTTTAGTTTTTAAAGATTTACTAAAATTTGTTGTACTACTATACGTGTTGTTCATGGGAGAAGCAATAACAACACACTGAAGTGAAGTTTGCAAACTGCCAACAAGTATCAGTTACTCAAAGTTATAGAGTGTGGAGTTGAGGCTTTAATTACAGGGAAGGTATGCTACAAGTTTATTAACATAAATAAACATATCGATACACATTATATTTTAAAAAAAAATTATCAACTAAGTTTATTAATTTAATATATAACTTAAATCTATGAAGTTTATCTGTCTATTAGTATGTTCGTTTTAAATAATTTTCTGAAAAATCCTAAAAATCCTAAAAAATCTTGTATTAATCTATCAGACATGCTTTTCAGAATGTTCTTTTTTGAAACTAGTTTCTGGGGATTAGAATTGATGTTTTTTCAAGAAAAATTAACATGAGATAAAATTAAAGATTTCAATTTTTAAGTTACGCTTAGGAGACCATCCCTTTAAAAACTGCAATGCATACAAGAAAAAAATTCTCTTTACTTCTCAAAATAAACAAAACTTGCCAAGTTTAGCACAACTTCAATGAAAAGCTGGTAGAACTTGTTTTTCCAACAGCACAAACTGAGAGTATTACAATCCAACTTTAAATTAAATGCAGGGAAAAAGAAAATTATGAAATTACTAAAATAGACGTAGAAATTAAATCGAAATTAAATGGCGGAAATAACAGTGAAAGAAACATACAAAGCTAAAGATATTAATTAAACAACCACGATTGATTTATGTCTATCATTTTTATTGGAAAATAATGTAAATTTTTTTCAATGAAATTATTTTTTGTCGTTTTAAACAAAAATGTAAATTATAATTTGCCTAAAACAAAACGGCACCCTATTAAAAATAAAGATTCCAAAAAAAGTTGTGAGGTCCAGATTTCACCTTAAAGACTCACACACAGCAGGTGACAACTTAACATATGATGTAGACATGTTAAACTGGACAGGAATCCATCAACAACGGCGCCTATTCCCAACCGTTAAATAACAATAGATGCAATAACGCACAACATTATCATTACAACACAATAGATGGGACCAAAAAATCTTATTTTTCTTTCTTCTCAATATTTAAGCCTTAATAACATGGGCTAAAAAAAAGACCAAGAAACAAATCAACCAGTGAGTGTTGTCTGCAATTAATAATCGGCCACAGTTCGATTGGGTCCACAACCCAATAGCAAACATATTTTTTTAGGAAAACATTTTTATTAATGCTTCTGACTTTTGATATTTAATGATGTTGTTGTGATATCCATTCTACGAAATTACAAGTGGATTATTAGTTAAGAAAACATTCAAATACAAGAACAACAACAAATAAATCTCTAACCAAACCATCATTTCATCATGTCCATCATGGTTGTTTGATGGAAATTCGTGTCTACCATTTGTCTTGACATCATTAATCATTTGGCGTTTGTTTTAAAATGAAAAAAAAACGTCTTTGTCTTTAACGTCTCCCAAAGAAGGCTCGAACAGTACATCAGATAATGTGTAACCAATTTTTAGGCTGTTAAGAGAAGGAGTGTGAAATTTTGTGGTTGATTTTAAGGTGATTTCTATTTTTTGTTAGTTTTGGAAAAAAAATTATTAATGATTTATTTACCTTTAGTGGTAGGAGACATTAATAATATTGTTGGGAGAAAATTTGTGGCAGTGTTAAATGAAGATATAAAATAAATAAAAAATATGTAATTTTAATTCTAGAAACTTTGTTGGGTGATTAAAAAAAACTTTAATCGATAAAAACTTATAGGTATATAAAACAATGTCTTTAAATTTTTAGAAAAGAAATTCACATAATCCTATATATTCGAAGTTATTAGAAGTGATTATATACGTATGTATATGCCAATTACTAATCTGAATGTATTGTATTAATTTCTCACTGTCACTGTTGACTTTAGATATTAATCACTAGAGGTATAGAAAAATGAACTGATTTTGAAATTTAAAAAATACTTTAACATTATAACTTATTTGGTCATATAAACAACATTGTTTAATAAAAGTTCGCTTTGAAAAATCACCCTAATAAAGTTCATAAATAAATTATATAAATTATTACCTAGAACAAACATCAAACATTGTCAATGAAGAACAAAAAAGAAGAAAAACAGCCACATCCGCATTTTTTTATTAGTTAAATCTTCAACATTCCATTTTTGGAATCACATAAAAAATATTTTAAACATCTACACATTATTGTAGACTTTAGATATTTTTCGCCACGACTAAACTAGACAGTATGGCGCATGTATACTTTTTTTGCTGAAGACTTTTTTAAACTTACTAAATATTCAACGAGCCCATTAAAATATGATTGTTTATTTTTCCAAAACAACATTTAAAACTTCACTCTATAAACTAATAGTAAACAACAGAAAATAGAACATATGTATTTAGCAATTTTTTTTCTTTCGGCTCGAATGCTTTCAAAGAGCTAAGATTTTTTTAATGGGAAACCACATCAAAAAATCTACGACACAAAGTCAAAATATAGAACATAAAATACTGTTTGTTTGTAAGTGTGGAGCATGTACATAAATAAATTAAATTATATTTTTATGCCTTGAGCATATTGTTTAATTATTGTTTATGGTGTCGGGCAATATTTATAATAAAAAAAAACAAAGAATTGTGTTAAACGACAACATAAACAGTACATTTCATGTAAAAACCACATCTAAAGAATCTCTAGAAAATCTGAGAGGAAGTTAGGAACATTTTTTAAGAAAAATTGTGAAATTTTTTTGAATACGATGTTGCATATTTTCGGAAGTTGTTTTAATAAAAAAAGTTCAGATAATTTACTTATTAAGATAAGAATTTATGTATGTAAGTATGTATGTATGTATGTATGTATGTATGTATGTATGTAATAACATCCGTTGTCAAGTATATACATACGTACGACAACACTGTATAATATTGACAACACAACGTTGTCTTAAAGATACCACGTTTGTTAACTTAAAGACAGTGTATGTGTATAGTGTTTGACATCTTTTTAAAAGCTCTATCTTGTGAATAACATGTAGTGACTAGCATGTTTCTAATGTGCTTAATAATTACAATCATCATATCTTCCTTTATTAATCATGATATTTTATTACTTAAATATTCAAATTTGACCTTAAGTTTCTCAGTTGGACAAAAATTCAGACCTACAATCGATAGTAATAATGTCTCAATTAGAAAAACGACCACCTACAAATGTTTTAATGATTGAAATAAATTATAATCCTTCGAAAACGATAAGATTTCATTTTGAACCTTGTCTTAATTTCTTTATTTAATAATGTCACATTATGATTTTGTGAAATTCTATTGCAAAAAACATAGAAAAAGTAAAATACATAGGAGGTCGATCGTATGTGTAAGATGTGTTTTCGTGTGTGGCCTTCATGTAAATCAATTGACGCTGATAGTTGTCATTAACTGCGTGTGGCAGTTTATGATGTGACGACAATTTATTGTTTTACAACTTCCAATCCATCCTTCAGTTGTTGTGACCTTCAAGAGCAGCTTCTTTAGTATGTTGCACATTTATGACTGTGTCAACTACTCGCCTACTAAGTCACACACACACACATTGTCAACGGAATAAATATTAACCTTGATTTTTAACATTTTAATTTTTTGTTTGAAACTCCTAAATCCTTGAAGTATTTTATAGAGGATCTTTTCTTTGTACATTTCGCTAACTTTATAACTGACACGCGCAATTTCCATAATGAAATCCTGTAGGGAAATTCCTTAAAATTTCTCTAATTCATTACTAGCGTCCTTGAGATTTATTTCACTTTTATTATTTTTAATTGCAACGAGCACCTTCAGAAATTTTTGACAATACACATACTAATAAAATATTGACATCCGCGGGAGTTGCTAAAATATTGTAAAAATAATTTTTATGAACTGTAAAGAATTAATTCTTTTGTTAAATTTATTAAATATTTGATTTTCTTTTTTGTTTTAAGTTTTACTTTTTCCTAAGTTTTGTTTGCGTGCTGCTTCAGTTAAGGGTAAACGAAGCGCGTGTCTTAAATTTTTATTTAAAGTTCTTAAGGACTTTGTATTGAACATTGTGATACAAATGTCAAGGATATGTATATTCGCCCATTTAGGTAATAATTTTTTTATATTTGTAAAGATGATGATTTAGATTGAATTAAAGCCTTTTTCGAATTTCAAGTCAGGACATTATTTAAAATATTAATATGAAAATAAAAAATATACTTAAATCTTTAAATGTAAAAGTTGTTGTTCAAAGGTTTTTTAATATATACAAGAAATGTCGGGTTCGATAATGCTCTAATGTTAAATAGTTAGATAGATAGTTGAAAGGAGGGTTATATACATCAAATCCGAAGAAATACAAATAGGCCTCTATCAGGACTATTGTCCTCCTCTAACGTTGTTAGCTTGATAGCTTAGAAAACATGAATTTAGACAAAAAATCTTAATTTTAAATGTTCTTGAAAGGTCCATATATCAAGAAGTATAAATATGACAAGAATAGACGTGGTCGACAATTCTATTTTAGTTGTTAAGTACGTATTGTACAAACCTCTAGACAAACTGAAAATATTAACAATTTCGTTTAGTTTTCCAGTGCACATTTCGAAAGAAAATAAATAATAATGACATAAAAAATGTTTACACATTATTCAATTTATAAGGAATTTCAAAATAATTTATTATCTCAATTACTTTGCTTAGGAACAGTTTAAAAAATTGTATTTACAATCCATATTAAATAGTGAAAAATTACAATAGCAATTCCTCAGAAATCACCTATTAAAATTGTGCTCAATTACTGTAGAAATGTTTCAAATTATATTCATATTTTTTTTCTATTTTTTTAGCATGCGTTTGTTTTTCCAGCAAGGCCACCACTCAATTTATTTATTTTTTTTTTTTCATTTTCGCGTAATAATTTTTCATGGAACGCACTTGAAACAATTATTTAACAAAATTACGCATTTCATTTGAAATTACATAAAAGCGAAAATGTGGCGGTAAATTATTGTTAACAATATTCAGTTCTACATGCTGCATTTTGTTGGCAGCTTTGCACTTGTGGGAAAATAAATTCTATAATAGGGAGATAGTGCTGCCATAGTTGATATTTACAAAAATTAATAGAAATTCTAATATTAAATTAATGAAATTTAATTTACATTAAATTCAATTCAGAATAATTAATATTGAGCAAGAACTCATACTAAAAACAAAATAATTTTTTAAAAACTCCACAATTTCTACTGCCCTCTGGCAACCCTCTCATCTAATTCTGACTACAATAATTTGCAAAGGGACATGCGATTCTTGCAATAACATCTTCCGTTTCATGTTGTTGTTGTATTTTGTTACGCTTGTTATTTATGCGTTTTTATTATTAAATAAAAAATATAACAAAATGAAATAAACAAAATACCTGGTATTAGTTTCACATAAAATGCGTTAAAAAATGCGTAAATCTACAATGCAAATTGACTTAATCATATTTTTCATAGAATTTCAAAGTAACATCAGTCAACAACAATTGTTATAAAAACAACAAAGGTCATATATATGGTTTTTATTTGGAAAAATATAATATTGGAAAACATTTTTTGTTTAGTATAAACTTTTTTTGTAAATAAAATTTGTAATTGAGTTATTATTGTTGATTGAGGTTAATTAGCGGGAAGTGCATGTATTTTTTTTTTTTTTTGTTATTAATTGGAAAATTTTGTAATGAAGTTCGTTTCTGTTTTATAAGCTTTTCATATAAGTAATGAAATAATTATGAAAAAAGAGACAATATATAAATTATTTCGTGGAAATACTATCAGCGAAGCACAAAAGTAAGAATATGTATGTATTTTAAAGGAAATTGTTAAGTTTAAACAACAAATATGTAACTCGTCTTATTTCTACAACGTAAGTTATGAATGTGTTCAAATTTTGAGAACCACGTGACTTTAACATTTACTTTTACTATATTTAAGCTTTAATGTGAAAATCATAAGTTGCATTGGATCGGTGAGTACGATAGCGTTCTGACAGACACCCAGATTCGTATCCTTTTAAATCCGGAAAAGTCGGATAAGCACATTTATAAGCAGTTATTTTTTCGTCATCGTCAAACAAAAATAAGTAGTTATTTAACTCCTTACTCTTTACTCCAATATTACTTGGCTACTTACCGGGTAATTAAAGATTTTGCTGGGTTTTAAAGTAGTAGCAAACAGTAACTAGAATGTTGCTCAACAATGTCATGTTATAGATAAGTGTATTGCTGGTTAATTTTTAAATTTCTTATTACGAATAAAAATTTACTAAAACTTATGATCTAAACATACATATTTTCATAATTTTATGGCTTTTAGCTATTCATATAAACTTTATATTATGAAGCTAAATATTCCATTCTATTGCGCACTTTTTTAATATAAAAAAACACAATTTTTTTTGCCAAAAGAAAAGTATCAAATTTCTATGAATTTTTTCTTTCTATCATTTATTAAGGTGTCATTTTGTTTGATGTCTCGTACAATGGCGATGATGACAATTTGTTTTTTTCCTATATTTTCGCAAATTTTTCTTGCACCATAATTTAGTTGGGTTCCTTTCTCTCACTATAAAATTTTTGCACTTTATTCCCACGTTTGGTAAAACGTAAAAGCCAATAAAAGTGACAAGTGCCAGTAAAAAGTCATTTGGATTCATGTGTGTCTTGTGATGTCTTCCTTCAACAAAATTTAACGAGTATGAGTCACGTTCGATACATATAAAAAAATGACATGTGTAGTAAACGGGGAAAAAAGAAAGAAAATGTGAGAGAAATAATGTCGAATTATGTACATGTAAGTACACTGAAAGAAATTTATGTTTTAAAAAAAGGTTTAGAAATTTGCTTTATTTAGTAATAGCTTGAAAAGTATAAATTCGATTGAGATTTTCAACGATATTTAATGTCTCAATTTTACCCAAGGTAACTTTTTTCTTCCAAGGAATATCATGGATCATACATTTTTACAAAATCTTTTACAGTACTTCAGTAGTGTAAAATTGACTTCTTTATCGTTTCTTTGGAAGTTTCCTTTTTGCTAGGTACTTTATATTTTTAAAAAACAAATTCTTAAAAAAGTATATTATTGAGATCTAGATCTTTTATATTAAACTATAAATAGTTTCACACCTTCGATATTGACCATAAAAAAATTAATAAATTTATTAGTTTTAACATTATAAATGTTCTAAGTGTATGAAACATTAAAATGAAAATTTTCATTAAAGAATCAAGTGCAAAAATTATAACTTTTCTAGGAACACCACCAACAAGACCAGCAAATAAAACCAACAAAAAGTATCAATAACATAAAAACAACAATCATCATAATCAAGAGAAAACTTCTCAATATTTTTTCTTAATAAAATAAATTATATTGATATTTTTGGAAACATCAGCCAAAGAAAAAAACCTGTAATAATTTCCCACAATTTTTATTAAATTTACTGGGATAAAATAAAACTCATAACGGTAGATGTTCAGTGTGGGAGTGAGAATGTAGTTAATTCAAACTCTCCAGAGAATTGTAACATATGTGTTTGTTGTTTGTATATGCGTTACAACAAATTGAAATGTTGCTCATCAGGTTCAAAGATACAAGTCCTTTAAAAGTAGTTTATGTCTGTGAAACAAGTGCTTACTTCTTGATCGGTGTGTTAAAAAGGGGATGCAATTTTTTCAAACCAACAAAAAATGTTTACTGCTTAATTCCACCACCTTCGTTTTTGGGTAAAAATTTATTGATATTGCTTAGCTTGATGTGCAAATAGTAGAAAATTGTTGCAAAAAAAAAAAAAAAATCACACGTTAATCATTGAAATAGAATTTATAGTTTTATAATCGAATTTTATTATTGTCCAAAATTGTTAGTTAGCTATTATACGTTAACTTGGTTTTTTCTACTTGTCAGATTATATTTCTTGTATCTTGATCTTTATAAATTCAATTTTATTTCTTTTCATCCATGATTTTGAGTGTGTAGGTGTTTGCTATTTTTATTGCTTAAATATATATTTTTATGAACCATTAAGTATTTGGAATTTTGGATGTTAGTTTTAATATGTTGAATATTTTACAGTTTAACACATTATGAAGACTCGAAAGATAAAAAATCAACTTTGATTTATGCTATAGTACTACGGCTCAGTCTTTTTAAACTCCTGGCAACACTACACACAATTTTTAAAAAATTTAAAATTTTTTATATTGAAAAACTTCATCATGTCAATTATATTCTATGATTTTCATTACATTTACAAAACAATTCCCAAAATAATGTCAAACATAATCAATTTCATAGAAAATCAAAATATACATATTCTTCATAGAAATTAAATTTATGATGTTTCTTTCCATTTTTGTTATATTTGTCTGTTGGTAATAAATTATTCAACTTGATTTACACGTAGCAATTTTCCAATGATAAATCATATAGAAATTACTAACAGGGAACCAAATTGACATTAAATAAAATAAAACTTTATAAACAAACCATCCACATCCACACAAAATTGGAAAATGCAAACAATCATTTATTAACATAAAATGTTAGTTTGAAAATATTTTATATATCTTGGAAAGTACAACTACTCACAGTTTATAGAATTACATACTTGTATGCTTGACAACAAAGTATCGAACTAATCACTTATAAAAATTATGGGGCTGAGTGACAGGAGGACAGACAGTCTAAGTTATAAAACCCACAATTATTTGCCTCTTTCTAAAACTGTAAGTGTTAACCCCCTTTATAACCTTTATTCCTAAAAACAATTTTGAATATTTTGTCTTCTCAACTTAATTTTGGGTTTAATGTTAAATATTGTTACCACCCTTTCGTTATTTTGTTGTTGCTAGATTTTATTTCACATAAAATCTCAATTACAAACATTAAATATAATTTTTTGTGGGTTTTCATGTGTCAGCGTCTAAAGGCTCAATTACTGTACAATATTTACTACTACTGCGACCAATACTTAAGTAATTTTCTTCGTACTTACATTTCGATACTTACCATGTCCTTTGACATTATTGACAGTTTTTTTTGAAACATGATGAGTATGTATGTTACTCACTGGGCACGATGAGTTTGGGGAAGAATAAAAAAGATTTTATTGATTTTTGTCTTTATACCATAAAATTTTTGTAGTACTGTTATTAAACAGAATATAACATGATCGAGTAATCGAGTTTAAGCAACTTTGCTTTTGCCAGAAGAAAGTTTAACTAAGTTATTTTGTAAAAAGTAAAAAAGTCAATTACTCTATTTAAAAACGAATGGACATGCTGCAAAATCAATACTGCAATTTAAAAGTCATTTTAAAAGTTAAAAAACCAGAGAAAATCGAAAGTTTTACATAAACGTTAAAAAAGCAGACAATTAAAAATTGTGAAATGAAATATAAAATTATCTTTTTCAGAATTTTTTAAAATTTAAATTTCAAATTATTCTGCTGAATTCAATATATTATTCTTACTTTATTTTCAATCGAACATTTTATGTTACCACCAACGACGCAGGAGGTACGTATTCAACTTAAATTCTTTAACTTAATTCCTTTCAAATTGAATTTGAAAATCCAACTACTGACGCTTGAGAAAATATAAGGAAAAAACAATAAAAAGTTATGCTCTCCCTTAATAGTGAGTTGAATTACCAGACAAACCTCTGTTTCTTTCCATTTTTTCTTAACAATTATAATGCTTTATTTGCTGTAGACCATGACCTCTTCATAGTTCCTGTCTGTTTTCCATAAAATTGTATGGAAAGCCAAAAATCTCTTTGACTTTGAAGCTTAGGTATTTGCAACATGTTTGGTTTTAGTTTTCGAACATATTTTTAGTTTTTCTCTATTCAAAACAACAAATAAACTAAGATTATTATCTACAGAAGTGGGAAGACATAAAATAGTTTTGTGTTTAGGTACAAGTATTAAATTTAAAAGGAAAATGACCAATAAAGCACATATCCAAACTGAGCGCAAATTTCAAGGGATTAAGTTTTAGAAATTATGGTTGTCCTCATACTTAAGATAAAGGAAAGATGTGTGGTATAAAGAGAAATAACTACGAAAAAGCGAGAATTATCATTAAGACCGTTAAAGTTAAATGTAGCATAAGTTGAAATTTAATTAAAAGTTAGTACAACAAGAATTGGAACTAGAATCAGAAAATGTTTAAACATATGTAGCCTTTACAAAAAGTGTTGTTAGCAAAGTAATTTTTTAAATAATGACAGCATTAAAGCAGCATTCAGGCAAGTGTACTTATAATTACTTCCTTATTGTTAAATCATGTAATTCTACGCGTCGTACTACTAAAATTTTACTACAACTAACATTCAATCTGTCCAATCATTGCACTTACAACATTTATTGATTAAACACATTTACACACAAATACGTTCAAAAAATGCAAAAACTATCAAAAATAATTAATACATTTATCGAAGATTTTTACTACACACTTGTAAAATCATTAATGCCACACGTGTTAAACACACTTCTCGCACTTATGTTTGCACGATACCACTAAATAAAGATGAAAAACACAATAACAACTCTCTACCACATATTACAAACAAACTTGCAACAAATAACAATTACACTTTTACACACTACTACTATTTTACTATCATTGTTATCGAAAAGGCAAATGGCTCAACAAAACAATGCAAAAAAATGCAATAATTGAATGACAACGGCAACAAAACAGCAAAAACGTAACAACACATTTACAAGCACACACATTTGCAAGAGATAATGACATGGGGCAAGTGTGAAAATAACGGCATCGTCGTTATGCAGCACAGCACATCACATCACAACTCTTCACTCATCTACTACGGACCAACAAACACACACGTCCTCCTCATTCTGGCAAAAATATTAAAACATTGATGCAACAAAGTGACAACTCTGATTGTCGCATTACGCAGCGATTTTAACCATGTTGTTGTGCATAAAAATGTCATGTTGCAACCGAACACAAAAAAATAGTAATAATAAAAGTCAAACTTGATACTAACGCCTTATTCTCCTGATGATTACCAATTTCAATTGCCATCATGCGTATGTACGGTTGCTGCTATTGGATGTGGTCATTACAGTCACCATCATCACCGTTATCGTCATCATCATCATCGCCACCATCCTTCTCAACATTTTGTTCGTCATCAAACATATTGTTAAAGTAAAAATATACTTATTTGATGCTTCAGTTTTTGGGGAATATGACATGTATGTAGCATGCAAATTTTGCAGGTATTTCAAGGGGTAGTAGATTTTCATATAAATAAATTGAATTTATTAGCCAAACAATACTTTGTATATTCATACGATTGCGAAAATTCATATTTATGTTTTAATAAAATTGGTTATCCAAAAAAGAATTTAATTAAAACATTTTCTATTCGATGAAAACTTCGTTAAAAAAGATTAGATGCAATAAGGGTAAAATAACTAAATAGCTCTTCCTAAAGTCGACCACTATCAACTAAAATTTTTTTACATAACATAGTTTTTTTTTATTATCAATACATTAGCCGGTCGATTTTTGTGTGCAGTCATCATCAGTGCAACAAACACTAGCGCCACTGTTTACCGTCAGCCAAAGTGAAAATTTGCAAAAATTAATTGTTATTGGAAATATCTAGTCGTAGCAGTCTGTAGTATTTGTTGTTGTACTTACCATGCCTCATATCATTTGTCTTTTTTAAGGCTCTTGGGGATTCAGTATTTTTTTTGTTAATAGAATTAATTTATTTTTATGAAATTAAATTGATACTCATACTCGTAGTAAAGCAATAATCGTTCCAAAAGTTTATGGTCAAGTACAAAAGTTGGTCAAAAAAAAGGCGATGCAATTAAATGAAAACAGTTAACGGTAGACTTTTTAACATGTTCTATCATGATAATGACAAGAAGTGTCATCCAGCAAAAAACAAACCTTAATAACGCTATGAAAGATGAGTTGCAAGAATATGTAGCTAATTATACTGGTCATTGAATGGTTGCACTAGTTAGTTGAATAGATTAAAGATTTTTTTATAGATGCTAATGGCTTTTGTTATACATTTTGCAAAGATAGAATCACTAAGCATATATTTACAAAGTAAAACCAGTAAACAATATAATCGATCAGGCCTTTCTATGTGATATACTACAACAGATATAAATTGGCGCATGGTGCTCATAGAATTTAGTAAAACCAATTTACTAAATAACTTTTGATCAATTGATCAATATTTAAATGGACCTTTAATAGTATATACTCAAAAAAAAAAATAGTTTTAAACTTTTCTGCAATCTTAATGATTTACAATTATTACTTTAATATCATAAAAAAATATCTATAATTATTAGAAAACTATAAAATTAAACAACATCTGTCTCTAGTTCTAATTAAAAAATAAAAATTTAAAAATAATATTCCCTAATTGGCAGTGCCATCCCAAGTCATTCACGTCCCACTTCATTTTCATCGTAAGAAACGAAAAAAAACTTACAACAACAAAAAGTTATACATTTTCAAACATAAAGTGATTTAAATATTTTGTCAAATTTGACATTTAAACTTTGTGTCATTATTCTTACAACAAACATGACAATAACAATAAACATACACATTCACATACAAGACAAAGTGTCAAAGAGCGATTCCGACTAAAAGCAGCCACCTTTCAAAAACACCCAGTCAAATACACAAAAATTATCAGGTGGCCACAGTATTGATTTGTGTGGAAATAAATATTAAATAAAACGGGGGCCTGTGTGTGTGTTCCCTCTGCTCCACACACTAAATTTGTTTGGTGGTGGTGCTTAGACTTAAAAATATTGAAACATGGATACTTAACAAAATAAATACACACTGCAGTCATTTATATATAAATTACAAAGAAATGTTTATTTAGTTTAAACGGAAAATTGTAAAATGATTAAAATATTTATATATATTTTTGTGTATATTTTATAAGAAATTCAAACAAATAATGTTAAGTAGTAGAAAATAGTTGGGAGGGGAGACTTAACTAAATATACATATATTGATACATTAATGATCATTTTGACAAAATTAGTATCATAAAATAAATTTTATTATTTGTTTCTTGCTTCGTATTATTTATCAAAGGAAAATTTTAACATTTGTTTATCTTTTTGTTAGAAACCGCAAAATGCGTATAAACATCTAGATATGGTTTAGTTTTTTTTTCTTTTTAGAGGGTGATTAGAATTTGAATTATTGAAGTTGTAGAAGTTGAATTATTGACTAATGTGTATTTTTGCTCCTGTTATGTGTCGTGGTAAATTTTTGATGGTTATCTCTTTTCCGGAATAACCACTGTTCTAAGCCATGTATTTACATACTCACTTACATGAAATATTTTGTGTCACTGTCACATTTTATTATTATTCAATTTGTCTGTTTGAAAGTGTTTTAAATGTAATTAAGGTAATCAAGATATTTATCTTAAATTTTATTTGTTTTACATTAAAGTTAATTACTTGAGGTAATAGATACAATTACACGTATAAACACTGTAGGATACCCTTTTGTTTGTGTGTTTAAAATATTTGTAAAGTATAGAAGCAAAATTTACTAGTTTTTGTAAAGAATTTAAAAAATTGGTATTTTTAACGGCAGTTATATTTTTGTTCAATGTTTTCCGTTTTTAAAGATTTTTTTTGTAAAGCAAGTTTGAAACAAATTACTCTAAGGTGAAGCAAATCCGATTCAATTTTTTTGGTTAAGAACAAAATGGAAATGTTCTGGTGTAAATTTATACTGGTTTTTGAGATATTGTGCCTTAATATAAAATAACTCTTTTCGGCTATATTAAACATGTAGTAACTGAAATCACGATAGGGACCAATTGGTAAAAGTTTAAAATTTTCAAATTTGTTTGGTATTAAAATTTAGTATGGGTGCTAAGTGGCCTGGGGAACACAGTTTAAAAGAGCCATAAATAGACAGCTATCGTGATAAATGTACGTAACCAGAAATTATTTAGCAATTTATAGCTGACATCGGCACTTTATATAATGTCCCTTATATGGACGAAATTATATATAAACCAGTTTTCTTAGAAACAAAATTTCATTCCTAAATTTGATAAAGATTGATTCTACCCTTTAGAAAATGGCTTCTCATAATTGGTTTAAAATTAAATTCGACAATAAGAAGTTTTTCCAAATGTTATGATAATCAGCCCTTACTGACCCTTTTCCCCATAAGAAATTGTTGCTAACCTCCTTCAGAAATTGCACAATCTCATATTCTGTGGAAGCACTTCTAATTTATAACAAAGTTACATACATACTTTGAAGTTTGGCGTAAAAGATTCCAGTTTTTGCATATTTGAAATTTTAACTATCTACTAGTGTAAACTTCTCGGACAACATGTGTCACTCTACAATTGAATAACGTTGGAAATGGTCCAAATTCTATTAGTTTCCCAGTCGTAAGTATAGTTTATTTGCCACTTATGGATCGTACATACACAATTGTTATTAATTTTATTCGTCTGTCTGACAAAATAGAGAAATGAATATTTGTAGCAATTAAATCTTAAATTTCCTATATTTTAGGCACTCTGCTTCATTTGATTTCCATACAGTATAATATACTGTGGAGTGCACTTGATATCCTTTACCATGAAATATTCATTCTATGCACACTGGCTGGCTGATCAATATCCTTTTGAGGCAACTACATTTTTCCAATAAAATTGATTTCAGTTACGCTTTTCAGCAGGAAAACATTTCTTTTTAAGAATTTAGACGTAAAGTAGAACACAAGTATTAAAATACAATTTCCTCTTTTGGATTTTTATTATTGTGGGAATTTTAATGAAAAACAAATATAACATGAAAATCTCGACATATGTAGCGTTACAAATTTGTTTGGTTTGTTCCAGTATTGCTGGTGATTTTTTGTGAGTTTCAATACTTGTTACAATTAGTTTGAGTTGGTTGTGAATTTTGGTTGGTTGAATATTTAAATTCATTTGCTGGTTGTGCATGTTCCTTTCAATGTTCTAAGTCAGATGCTGTATGTGTTCCGAAATAAGTTTTCTTTATTCTAGTTTAAGTGGTATAACGAATGCCTTTGTTATGGTCATATACATATTTAGTGTGAACAAGAGTTTGTTTTTAATATCCCTTGGACAGGGATATTTGGTAGTTTAATCATTGAAATTGTTACATTTTAACGAGGTGTTGATAGATGATCCAAAAAGCTATACTTCTGTTGTATTGTGTGTATGCATTTAATTTTTCAAGCACTTAATTTAGAATTGGTTTGAGATTTGATATGATCATTTCATTTTTCTTACGTTTTTTTATGTTTTTTTGGATCTGTTATACCATGGCCCTAATTTAAAATGTGTATGTAAAAAGTAGTTAAATTTTGTAACAATTTCAATCTAATCAATATTTTACTTTAAGTCATGAATGTAATAAATTCACCCAAATTATTTGAGTCCCAATAAGTTTTCCTTTAATTATAAGTAAAAACACCAAACTGCTTTGATTTTATAAATTTTTTAATGAATCATTTTTTTTTTGTATGGGTGTGAATTTAAATTTTTGTTCTTTTTTTTAATATATTTTCACACATTAATTAGTTTTTTTATACCTTTTCTTTTAAAATTTATTTATAAATAATTAAAACTAATGTGTTTTTCTTTTGTTTGACCTACACAACTAAAAACATTTAAAAAAACTAAGCATATTTATTACAGTACATACATTAATAGCCTTTTTCTTAGTTAAATACAAACTTAGAATTTATTTAATAACTTTATTTATACACAAGAAAATAAAACAGAAAGAATGCATACAAATACTTATGAAATACTAGAAGAGGTAAAACAAAAAAAATAATAAAAAGAAATTACAATTTTAAATATTTTGATGATTTTTTTAGCTAAAAAACATTTATAATACAATAGAGTTTTCTTTTTTGTTTTAGTTAAGTAATTTTGCTCTAAGCGGGATTTTTTTTATAATTTTTAAAAATTTGTCTAAATTCGTTAAATGAAAATTGTAATTAAATTAAAAATAAACTTAAATTAATTAATAAATTTACAATGTTTTCTTAAATATACAAAAGTAACTGTACAAAACAAATTAACAAAATGAATGATGAGAATTATTTAGTTTTTTGTTTGTTTTTTTATAGAATTGTTTTTGTTGAAAACAATTTAATGAGAGATTGTTGTAGTAGTTGGTTTTTTGTAATACTGGTTTTGGCATAGTTAAGTTTTTGTTGTTTTTTACAAATATGTTTGATTTATTTAATGGGGAGGACTTCTGGGTGCTGACCCTGAAGGATGTTGGGGCACTTGATAAGGACTAAATCTTTGAAATTGTCTGGGTCTCATATCGGGTGACGGCGACCCCGAAGAGGTGGATGAAGGTGTTGAGGCTGTGGGTGGTGGAGGAGGTGTACGATTGGCATGAGCTTGGGCCTGGGCTGCAGCCTGAGCAGCTGCTTGGGCTTGAGCTGCCGCTTGAGCCTGAGCTACAGCTTGTTGATTGGCAGAAGCTAAAAATCCTGCAGTTAATTGAGGCCATTGTTGTTGGAACATATGGAAGGCTCCTAGACCGGGTGGTGGAGGTGCCTGTTGGGCATACATTTGGGGCATCATTAACTGGGCATAAGGTGAATTGCCACCAAACATTTGTAAATGCTGGCGGGCTTTTTCAAATATTGCCATAGAGGTGGGATCTGCTCCTTGCTGAGCAGCAAATTGTTGCATTATTGGATCGGGGAATAATCTTAAAGGAGATCTCAGTTGTTGTTCCAACAATAAAGCTTCCATTGGATCACGATCAAAATCGGTCAAACGTGAAGAGTCTCTGAAACCTTTAGCAAAAGGATTTGAGTCAATTTTCAGTTTGGTTATCAATTGATTTTGATAAGCGGTAACGGCGGTAAAAACAGTCTCGGGAAAAACATAAGTTTTATGATCCAATTCCTGCAACTCCTTAGGATTTGTGGGTATACTTTGGCCATGACTTAAACGCACCAAATGTATGCGAGGTTGATAACGATGCATAGAGTTTAAAACAATCTAAAAATAAAAAGAAAATTATTATTAATAAATTATACACACAAACGAAAACAAAATGGTGTAAAATTGTAGCAAATAGAGAAATAATTGAAATCAAAATGAACGAGTATAAAAATCTTGCAAAGAGTATTCAAATTTCCAGAGTCATGCGCATAAAAAACTGGGAAAACTTGTTAGAGAATTGTGTATATGAAAGCAGTAACCACCACCACAATCATCATCCTCATCACCACCACCTTTAGAGTACACAGAAGACCCAACAACATAAATTAATTTAAATAATAAACTATTTTTCCAGTTCTGTGCTCTTGTATTTATTTCACAAACAACAAGAGATTCATGTATAAAACTTGCGTGTTTGACAAACCAACAGCTGGACAGACAGACAGACAGACGGACTGACAATTGTTCAAATGTATATTTAAATGTGAAAATTATAAAAGAATTTTTATTAAAGCGTTTTCATTTTTATTATTTGTTTCTCTTGTTTAAAAACAATTATTGTGTTTTTTTATAAAATAATTTCACTTTTTTGCTGGTTGGTGAAATTTGATTTAATATTTTTAAGAAAATTATGATATTTAAACAATTATTGTGTTGTTTATAAAAAGAAAATGTTTTGGTTAGAGCATGTTTTGGAAAATTTTGAATACTTTAAGTTTTGAAATTTCTCTTTTTGTCCAAATTCAATATTGTTACATTAAGGTTTTTATGACTCTTACCTGTCCATTTTTATCCATTTCATTGTTGGTCAGTTTCACTTTTTCGAAGGAAATGACCTGTTTACGCAAAGCTTCGCAGCTGAATGGACTATCGGGGTGAGCATATAATCTAGCGGGCGGTGCGGGATCAGCTTTACCAGCAACCAACCACGCTGAACGATGATAAGCATAACGATAACGCTTTGAATCCATGGGTATAATGTCTAATAAAACAGCATAACGGTCGGCAGGTTGTATTTGTCTCAAGGGACCTGAGAAACTAACGCGAACAGTAGGAAACATGCGTCTAAAAAGGAAATAAGAAAAACGGAAATAAAGATTAATATAATGTTTAAATATTGTCTTTGATATAAATTAAATTTAAAACCTCCAACTACTTAATGTCAGTGTCTGTGTGAAATGGCCCTGCCCAGTTTCTCAACTTTACAAAACGGCTTTAGTGTGATTTTTATTTTATTTAAAACAGCAGTTTGTTCCTTTTTTGATTTAGACTAATTGAAACCCAGTTAAAAATAACACCAAAACAGGTTACATGTGGTGTAAATATACTCAAACTCTAACGTTTTGATTTTAAATGTGATTTTTCTTTTTTATATCGTTCGTGTAAAGGTGTTGGCCGGCCTTAATGTCAGTGTGTAAAATTAAAAATTTAGATTTTGTGTGTGTGGCCGGGCCATTGTGTTAAACACATGTTTAGTCTTAATATTTATAGGATTACCTGCTGTGAAGATTGACTTGACTCAACTGACTTGCTATCAGATATACAATAGTTTATGTTTTAGTTTTCAAAATCCTGCCTAGAAAATTATATGTTGACAACAATAACGCCTTCCTAACATTTTTCTCTGTTTAACTAATTTTTAAGGTTGGTACATTTTGCGTGTTTTGGAATTTGTTTTAAGGATTTTTGGTTTGTAGTTTTAAGATTGATGAAAGTGAGCAGACATTAAGGAGCCCATTGTTACAATTTCAATATCATCAGTTTATTGCAAAAAAGAAGGAAGAGAATAATGTGTAAAATTGGACCACACATTAAAATTCTTATGAAATAATAGTTTTGAAGGTATTTGTTCTTGAAAACAAGGAAAAGAGAAAACTTTTTTCAGGTTTTGTTAGTTTTTGTCACACAAATAATGTGTTTAATAAATTATTAAAACTATGCTTAAGTATATTTGTAGTTTTTGTTATTTTTTCATATTTCAACAAACACGTAAAGGATTAAATGTGTTGCCACATGCAAATGTATCACCCTGGCGCGTTAATCTACTCACATTACAACGCAATTTGTCATAAAGAGAAAAAACTAAAGTATAAGTTAGTTTTACTCCTTTTGGTATTTAGAAAAATACTAAAGAGCTACAAGGCTGACCGACCACCTAATGTCACAATTGCATGATAACTGCCATAATACTCTAAAAAAAAGCCCACATATCGACAGACAGTTACAGCACCGCATAGCGACTGATATTACAATTTGTTAGGTTTTTCTTGACGTATTTTTTACGCTATATTGCGTTTTGTGTTTCTATTCTGTTTTGCTTACCTTCCAGTTTTGGTGATAATCATCTCTGTGCCCAATTCATGGAAACGATCCCATAATTCTTTAGTTTCCAAATGACATTGTACCGGTTTCAAATCATCACAATTGCAAGAGCCCACTATTTTGGGAGCTTTTGGTGCGGGTTCAGGTGAAGAACGCTCACCATCTAAATCACTAGCTGGTGATTGAGGTGGTGTGGACCGTCCTACACTACTGGCGGTGCTGGTGTTCAATTGGGTGTGTGATAGATTACCGGTGCTAGAGCTGCAATTGGAATTATTTAAACGACGTGATTTGGTGGGAGGCTCTTCAGAGTCACTGCAGTCGACTACATCAACATCGACTTCGTCTTCAATGGAAATGGGACCTTTAAGAGAAACATAAAACAAATTAGTAAAAATCTTATATAATTAAAATGCCGTTTGATTTTAAACAATTTTTGTTAAATTTGTTAAACTAATAGCTTAATTTTATTGTTTTTATGTTTGGTTTTCTTTAAACACATAAAAACTCCTCAATAAGTATTAATTTCTTTCTATAGATTCTGTTGATGGCGTTAAAAATCCATAAAATTAAATAGAATCATTAACCATTTTTAAATTTAAATTAATTAAAATTTTTTGGCGTAAATTATCATAATTCAAACAAAAAATTGTTATAGTAAAGCAAGCAAGAATTTAACAAAAAAAAAAAAAAAAAATAAAACAAAAGCAAACATAAAATTAAAAACAAAAGAAATATTTAAAAAGCCAGTTTTTGATTAATTTACGAATTTTAACAAGATTGACTAGTGGATCATTAACATTATGGCCATCATCATTATTATGGTAAAAAAATGTTTGCCTAAATAAAGTTGTAAACTATAAATTGCTTAAATTTTTTGGAATGTGTTGAAATCTTTTGTAAATAAATTGTATAAAAAAAGAATTTACAAAACAAAAATGAAAATGTTAAGAGAATGAGAATTTTTTAAGAATTCTTTTGAAAGCCTTCAAGGGATAATTTAAAAATATTTTTTTCTGATTTTTGTAAATGATTAAAATTGAATTATTGATTTTAACGAAGCAGAAAACACGTTGGATGAAAGCAATTGCTTAAAATTGATTTTTGAAAACTTACACACAATGTGAATAATAGAGGATTAAAAAAAAATTGTGTACTATAGATATCCAAATCATTGATCATATATGAAAGTTTAAAAAAAGTTAGGAGTTGAGAAAATTTTAAGATCAATATAGCGACGGCAAAACAAATTTTACTCTTTTTAAAAATTAACTTTAAACTGTAAATATTTGTTTCCAAAATACATAATTTCAAAAGACTTAAAAATTTAAAAAACAAAACTTGTTTTGCTTCAAATTTTTTTACATGAATGACACACATCCCGAACAAAAAGAATTTGTTGTGAAAAAAAAAACACTTACTGGCTGATCTCACGGATGATTCACGGCTCGAGGAGTTTTCTTCTCTAGCCATAATGGCGGCTATAGAAAAATCTGTAGCAGAGCCGGCGGCTGTTTTACTGTTTGTTGTGGTTGTATTGGGATTTGCGTTATTAGCAGCATTTCCCGTTATAACGCCTCCAGCGCCATTGCACAAATAAGGATGAGAACCGATAAGCATATTGGCGTTTTTGTAGTTCTTTTTTAACAATTTGATAACAAAAAGTGAGTTTTCTTTATTCAATTTATTTATTTTTTTTTTGTTTAAACACTTTTTTATATATAAAAGATATTTTGCACTTCTTTTTCAACTACACTGCATTTTTCTTTTCCGATTTCTTATTGCTCTTGTTTTATTTTAATAAATTTCACTATATTTTTAAATATGTCATAGATTTTTTCTAAATGCCGACGTTATTTTTGTAAGTTCCAACGGCTTTTTATCTTTGCAATTCTATTTTAAATAAATTTGTTTTTGTGTGAAAAAAAAACTTGTTTTTTTATTTTTACAAAATTTTATAGGTTTTTTTCAAAGCGTTTATTATGTTGAACGTAAGACAAACGACGACGAACTGAATTGTGTCAGAAACCTGCATTAGCTTAGAAGCACACACACCAAAGACACAACAGCAAAACCAGTTCTTTTAGAAAACAATAACGAGGAGTCAAGGGTGCTGAAATTACAAAAACACACTGAAAAAACAACAATTTGCTATCTAAACTGCAGGAGTAAGTGAGAGAACACGACATTAGAAAGAAACAATTTAATAAATACTCAAAAACATGAAAGAGCTATATACTTTTGGCAGCAGTACAACAGGGATAGCTTTAGTTTTACTCATTTGGGAGCAAAAGTACTCAATGTTCTCTCTGCTTTAAGAATCCAATTGGAAATTTTTCTCGTTGGTTGCCATTACCTTAGAGAGAAAGAGATATTGCTATTGGTTTTAAGTAATTGCACATTGGTTTCACTCTCTCTTCTGCTTTAGGGGAGTGAGTTGTTGGTTGCTTTATTATGTATGTTTGTTGTGTTTTTATAACAGCTCAACAACTTTTGCTGTTATTGTTTTTTTTTTCATTCATTCTCAATTTTTTGCTTGTTTAAGTATATATTTTTTTGCTTCTTATATGATTGTGAGTTGTTAATATTGTTGTTGTTTTAAAAAATTTTCATTTACAATTAAAAATGTCGTCACTATTGCTTTCTTTTTCTGGCCTTCTGTCTCCACTACTCGTACTCTGTTGTTCTTTAGCATATTAATGGAGAATTTATATTTTTTATGATGTGTAAACGTTTTTTATGCGGTTGCTTTTCTTCATTCCTTTCATTCTCTTAACAAATGTGTGTATTTGTGAAAAACACAACAACAAAAGACAAAAGAAAAAAAATTCTATAATAATTTCCTTTCCTCAGGATATTGTGTTGAAATGAGAAAAATGTTTATGAAATGTTTCATTTCGTTTCCAACATGTTCCCGACCAAACATAGGTATTCAGTTACATTTTATTGTTAATTTCTTGTATATATTGTTGGGTCTCAGTTATTTTTGGAAAAATTTAAGAGAAAAAAATTTATGTTAAAGTGTTGATTTGTTAAATTGTTAAAAAAATACATATCTGTACATTGGCTTTAAAAATAAAATAATTAAGAGAATTTTAAAAACTTTTTCAAAATGAAAAGAAGTTTGACTTAACTGAATAAGTTTCACTTTGCAAATTGGAAATCTGTTTTCATGCAGATTTACCCTACAAAATTTCTACAATAAACTATAAATAATTTTATTAAACGTTTATGAATAGGCAGGTCAAAATTTGATTAATTTTACTTAACCATACTTTAAAATTTAATTTAAATGTGAATAAATAAGATTAAGGCGAATCTGGAGTTCCATGGATTTGTCAAAAAAAATCTTAAATTTTTTAAGGATATTTTAATGTTGGCCGAAAATTCCAATAAATGATCATAATTAAAAAATCAAATAAATTTTTGTATTATAAAAGTATTAAATATGTACATAAAAAGGTTGGAAAAAAGTATTTTATATTGAACATAGGTATTTGTGTCAGAGTAATAAAATTATATTTGATTTTGGAATACACATAAATATATATTCGTTATGCCTACCTACCTTTTCGTTAAAACTTATTAACTCTTAACAAAATGGGTTTTAACAAAATTATTTTATGTTGTTCTTCATTTTTTGAGTTATTGATTTCTAAAATATTTTTTGATTTAGGCGGATTTCACAGAATAAAAAGCCTATCAGCTTTTTTAAGTTAAAATTAGCTCAAATTTTAAAACTTAATTTTCTAACTATTTTCTTTGACTTCAAATTTAAAGTTTTAAAACTAATATTTGTATTAAAAATATTTTCAAAAAGTTCATATTTTATTAATTTTAAATTTCATAAAATCAGCATTAAATTTCCTTAAAAATTGTTCTCTAGATGCTATTAGCTTTCAAAATGTTTATGCTTCAATAAAATTATTATAATCTAAAATAAATAAACTCTTTATTTTAGCCCCTTTGCTGTCATTATTTAATGTACATAAATTTGATAAATATTTTATTATTTAGTCCAAAATGTTTTATTTCTTTATGCCACTCCATCTCCTGCGGTTGTCAATGTCCTTTTCGATTCGTCGCTTTTTTATTGCATTTCATTCTCATTATTGTTTATTTGTTTATTACTGTGATCATAAAAATAAATAAAAACATTTATTTATGAATTTATTGCCTGCCTCTTCTACCATTTTGCTGTTGTTTTTAGTTCTGCCTCATAAACGTTTTATATATGAACACGACTCTGTTGACTTTTTATCTTTCGTTTGCAGGTCATGTGATGCCATGTCCTCCTTTGACATTTCCATGTCCAGTACATGTAAATTTTTGTTACTGCTTTTGCTTCTATGCAACAATTTTTACAGATGCAACTTCCGTATCCTTGAACATTTTTATGCTTTTTGTCGTTTTCACTACTGCTGTCATAAAATATTGACACACGCGGCCTTCTCGCTACATTAAGACGTCTATAAACAGGCATCTTCAGTAATTACAGTTTTATGTTAAATTTTTCTCAGGGGTATTGAAATTTTCAAGGCTAAAATTGTATTAAAATGTTGTAAAAATATGTTTAAACTTTTTTTGACCATTATGTGACAAACTCATCAATATTGTTTCACATAAAAAGTTTTTTTTTTTTTCTAAAGCTAGTGTAATTGTTCTCAAGCCTGATAGTTCTTATGTATTTTGATGAAAAAACTTCTTAACACTATAAAAATATAAAAAACATATTTTTGTCTTAGAATACATTTTTATAAAATGTGTCTGCTCAGCATTCCAACCTCTATAATAATTGCAACTGGCCAACATATTCTAACAATCGCTCCTCATTGTCTACAAATTTCAAAGTCATCTTTAAACACCTTCTGCTAGCAAAATATTTACAAAATATTTGTAACTACAAAACAAAATGTTTTGTCAACTAAATGTATACACAATACAAAGGACAAAAGCCAACAACAATCATTTGAGCCCATCATCAGTTTGGTATATTTATTTGCAGGACCTTCATTGAGACACAAGACTCAAGCGGAGTCCATGCAGTTAACATTTCCATACAATAGAACAAATCTCCTATAGGGTTTAAACACAAACAATGATTTTGAGGCCTCAAGAGTAGGTACATATGTTTGGATTTAAAAAGAACAAAATAAATTTGTGTCTGCAAATGAAACAATTGAAAATAAAGTGCATTTTTTTATTAACAAATTTAAAGTAAAGCACGTGCTGCTTAAACTATGTATAAATTTTCATAGATGATTTAGTAGAAGAGGAAGTGTTTTTTTTATACAAAAAAAAAAAAAATACCAATCAAAGTAATTTTCAAGTATTTCCGTTAGAGTTTGAAAGCAAATACTTCAAAATGTTTATCAATTATTATTTTTAAATATTATTACAATGTTAGAGTTCTTGTATTTTTCCCCTTTCTTCAAAATAAAATTCTGTTTAGTTTATATGCTATTACAACAATAATTAAAAAACAAATTACAAAAGGCAATACATACATTTTATTTAACATTAAATTTGGCTAAATGGGGATTATTTAAAATAATAATATTGAAAATTTGTTAAGTATAGTTATACCGATTTTATAAAGTTGGTTTCTAAAGGCATACTGATACAAATCTGAGTCTTTTGGTTTCTTTGCCCTTAGATTTCTTTACCTTTCTTATATTTCTGGCAACTTTTTAAGAAATTAACATAATATTAATTTCCTTTAAATTAAATCACACAATGTTACATCCCTCAAGCTAAAAACAACTAAAAATAAATATGTATTAATGCAAATAATATAAACCGTAAAACATTTAAACTTAAAATTCTATGTTCAGTTTTAATACATGATGCATAGTACATGTACATAAAGTTGTTCCACCACATGTAAGTAGAAAACTCGGGGAAAAACTGTCACATTAAATTGCTAAAGAATACAACAAACATGATTTTGCTGCAAAAAACCAAAGTTAAACAAATAACCATTGAGATTTTTAATTTATTTGTATTTTTTGCTCAAAGTTCTACCATTTGTAGACAAAAGTGTTGCGTGATATGTAACCATGTTTGTTTTAGCTGAAGTATGAAAAAACAACTTACAAGAAAACATGAGTTTTACAACCAACATTAAACAACACTTGAAGTTGCAACAGCAGTAAGCAGCAATACTTTTGCATGTTTAAAATTTAATATGGAAGAATATGTTGTTGATGGTGTTGGTGGTCTTAAAACGGAAATGGCCAATGCCAAAGTGTTGCACTTACATACTTGCAGCCATTATTGCATTGAGTTCGTTTTTTCTCTGTTAAGGATCGAAAACTACGTGGCGGTCTTAGTTTTAATGGCGTTATCGTGTAAATTGTTATTAAAAATATAAAAATTTCCACTCACTTTTAATTTTTTTTTTATAATTTGCTCAAGCAAAAGCGAATTACTAAAATGGCCTAAAATATTAAATGCAAAAGTATTAAACACTGTTTCCAAGTTGTGACCTAAAAATATTTAAAATTACCCTAACAAGATCAATTACACGATTAGGGGTTGAAAGGATCAGCTTAAAAATTGTAATATTTTTTATTGACAAAAATCAATCTTAGGATAATCTCTTTCCATAATAGAGACTTAATGAATTTTGATACTTAATATTTTTTCAAAAATTTGTAATTTTGTTTAATAATAATTTCTGTAAGGTAAATTTTTTATTTTTAAGGTTAATTGTAATGACAAATGTCTCTGGTTGTTACTTTATGACAATTGTTGTAAAATTTGGTAAGAAATGAGATTCAAATATTAAGGTTTGAGTTTGTCATATTTGTATGGGACCGTTAAGTTTCCAGACATTCAAACATAGTAAAATTGGTCCTTAAGTGAATGTACGTTAGAGTGTCCCGAGGAACCGACTTTTTAAAAATATCATGTAGGAATACCCCTCAATCGAAAAATAAAAATATTTTTTTTTAAAGGGTCTGGTCACTGTCCAGCGATTACAAAGTTTATCTCATTACAATATGTAAAAAATGTTTGCAATATTTTCAAAATATGTCTCATAAATTCCATAATTTTGAGTTACTTTTATAATCTAAAAAATTTATTATTATGACTGGGTATATGAGGTCCTTAAAAGTTAAAATAATATCGTTGTTTAAACTAGAGATAAACTTCTTTTAAACGCATATTTAGTTGCAATCTTATATATTTTCTAGAACATAAGTGTCCGATTACTTTTCCCTTCAACTGTCACGTTCTCTTTAAATCATCTTATCTAAATACTAATTTGTTTTAAATCTGAATAATAACATTCAAAGAGACCGCTTTTTCTATCTAATCAATAAACAATTAAAGAAAAGAAAATATTAACTAGAAGTTAAATGAACGCATTAGTCCTCAAAGGATGTTAGTCAACGTTGGAATTAAGTTTAAGTACAAATTAGTGTTAATTGTACAACTAAAATGAAAATTATTTATTTTGTTTATTTAAATAATGTTTATTTAAAACAAATCAAATTAAACAAAAGTTCCGCTCGATATTTATAAAAA
Source organism: Lucilia cuprina (assembly GCF_022045245.1). Lineage (NCBI taxonomy): Eukaryota > Metazoa > Arthropoda > Insecta > Diptera > Calliphoridae > Lucilia > Lucilia cuprina. Next base: position 1,690,930 of record NC_060950.1, on the reverse strand, counting down.
AACAATAAAATTTAAATAGTTAATAACAATAAGTCTTAAACACTTGACTCTTGAAGAGCGGCACCTATAAAAACAAAAACATTTGTAAAACAAATGTCATAAATTAAACTACTTGATAACCTCGGCCATATAACCGCAGTTTTACTAAACTGCTCTTCAAAATTTCAATACTCTTGACATTATCTTCTTCAAAGATTTTGTTTACAAAATCAAAATTATAAAGAAAGTCTTGTTAGAAAAACATAATTGTCGCAATTGTTATTTTTTCAAAAACAAAAACTGTCACTTAAGTGCAAGTAGTAGTTGTTATGCTAAGAGCAGCTCTCCAGATAGGACACACACGTTGCTATATGGCGTTTCAAGTGTGCTAAAGTGTCAAAATGACATTTTATTCCTGGGGAGTCTTAACACTAACAAGACTCTTGCTCATTTCTCTACTGCTTAAAACCCAATTAAATACGTATGTGAAGTGACAAAAACAAAAAAACTACAAAAACAAGGAGGCTGTTGCCGCCTTTACAACAGTTTTAATACACACACGAAAAAATACAGGGGCTAAAATATTTAAAAAAAAAACTGAAAGAGCACAAGATTTAAAGCAATCAGTGTTGAAAAAAGTGTCAAATTACTTATAATCACTTACACTCGCTTGCCCTTACAATGTTACAGCAAGGAATCATTGAAAACGAAAATCGGGACTTAAAGTTCTTAGTATGTGAGTGTGTGTAATCGGTCTTATAGGTTGAAGTTGAGCTAATTTGTATTCTTATCGTTTTTATACACATGGGGTGGTTAAAACCTTGATTTTAAGAAAACTAATCCTCGGATTAACTTTTTTGATTTCTTTCAAGTTGTTGCAAGACAAGTTGTTTTAATGAATTTTGATGGACTGTCATAATGAATTTGTTTTAAAAATGTAACCGTTTTGTTTCTCAATTTCTTTTTTAAGGTTAATTGTGTTGACAAAGGTTTTATATTGAAAATTAAAATCTAAATCATCAGAGGTTGGATGTTAAAGTTGGTTTAGGTTAATCGTAGTTCACACGAAGTTTTTTAATCACTTGACAGAGGTTTGTTGGTTTTATATTTTCTTGAGGATAAATTTAAGGTTTTCTTATAATTTAATTTCTCTAAATCTAAAATTATAATTAAAAAATGTTTAAGAAAAAAATTTAATTAACTGAAAAATTTTTAATTTTTTAGAATTTCTTTCATTTTTCTTGAATTAATTTTTTAATGAATTTAACATGATTTTCTTGACTGCATGTTGAGCTTCTATTTATTTTCCTTGAACTTTGTATGAAAATGCAGAGAGTTGCTGTTGTCAACACTGTTTCCCTCTATAAAGAAAAATTTTAGACTTATTAAAGATAAAACTGAATTATAAGGGACCATCAATTACACTGTACGTAAAATTTCAAATTTCAAGAAGACACAGAAAAACGCCGAAACACGTGAACTTTGCATTTCAAAGTTTAAACTGTTTCTCAGGTGATTTTTTATTAATTAAATTTAAAAAAACAAAACTCACACGCATAGAAAAGCAAAAATAAATACATGAAACTAAAGCCCATTTGAATTATAATGCATATATATTTAGTATTTCATAATTAGTTCGTGTGTCTATTCTCGAAAACTTTTTTAAAATTAATAAAAATTATCACCTCATAAAAGTTCATATTTTAAAACGCAATATCTCCCGATTTTGACCCAACTTTTCAAAACGGAGTACGCTACTAGACTCTACGAACCAAAATTAAGTTTAGCTGTCTCGAGGTTTTTCTGTGTCTTTTTGATATATTTACAGTGTTACTGAAAAAAGAAAGAAAATCAGACCCAACAACTCGATTTGTTTTTCCATATTCCTTTGTTTGGTTGTTAACTCCTTTTAAGCCGCTTCCAAATGAATTACAGTTTTTTTAATTCTACAAAATCCAAAGTTGTTTTCATTATAATCAGTCGTATTAATTTAGTTCAGCTTCAATTTTATTATGGATTTAAGAAATATTTTTATTACTTTTAACTTATTTCCTTATAAAAAATCTCAAAATACATTTTACCAGTAATATCTCCATAATTTTTTTTGCATTAAATCCCCTTCCTGATTGTTGTGTACTTCACCTGTTCATCATAAAATTGCGGTAAAAACAATTGATGTTTACTATTATTTTTATTTTTTTTAACTCAAATAAATTTATGATTCTTGTACGGTTTAATAGTGGTAAATAGTCAGCCTAAAAGAAAAACGTCCTGCTGATTTTTATTTGTATGTGGTTTTTTCAACTCGCCACAAGATATTTCGTCACGAATGTGTCATAAAACATTTTCCTCCACATCGTTGTCACACATTCATTCGTTCAATTGAAACAAACCAATTCCACGAAATTTTAGCAATTTTACCCACAAATAAACAAAACTATAATAAATCTTTTCAATTCTTTTCCATTGAGCATGTTACGTGTATGACAATTTCAAATGAACCTTAGAAAGGAAGAAGACAGCAAACAAATCTCTCTCTTTTTTGTCACTATTACACTAAGCTAAAGATGACAAAACAAACGCGAAATTTTATACTTAAAAATTTCGATACGAAAACATTAATCTTTGAAATTAAATAACAAAAAATTGAGAAGTTCAAGCCTTCTTTTTTTCAAAACAAAAGCACTAAACATACATTTCTATATTTTTTACAGAGGAAACATCCCAAAATCCCTCTTACCCTCCCTCTTATTAAGAACGTGTTTGATATATACATATAGAAAGGAAAAGAAAATGTGTGATCATATTTTATAATATGCCACTAAGTAGAAAAGATGTCTTTTTAATTCTATGTGTTTTTGTAATTTGACTCATTAACAATGTGTAGCTGCAGCCATAAGTAGATACTTTAACAAATATTTGGTTCATCTTTGCTTTGTTTAGTTTCTTTCGAGGGCTTGGTGCTTGTATTGTATTGTTTTGGTCTATAAATCACAGCTTAAACGAACCATGATTTTCCTCTTTTTAGGGAATAAATTATTTCATATTTCAAGGTTTGTTTTTTTTTCTAATGGGGTGTTCTTTTGGAAAATTGAGAGTCCTTATTTCTGTAGGGGGCTGTGCGGGATAATTGCATGTAAGTTTTCTTAAATATTTTAAATTCCTTATAATTTCTTTACTTCGGTAGAGGCGTGGATTCTACAGCATTTTCAGATTTTTCTATTGTTTTGTCATCTAAATTATCAATATTTTGGAAAATACGTTTAAAAATATAGTTCTGATACAGGCGAGTGTAAAGCTGCTTTTTGTAAATAGGATAAGAAATAGAAACTAATGATAAAAATAATGTTTCCATCAAAACTGGACTTGAAAAAGGGCAAACTATTTTTGAATTCGTCGTTAAATAAAAAAGGAAATTTGTTCAATATTCTTAAAGATTTTTTGATATTACAATGGAATATAAATTCTTGTTCAATTATTTTTATACAGCGACAGCCAGGAAAAACCTATCACATTAAAAGTAAAATTCGATATGGATGATTTTATAAAACTTCTTTTTATCTAAAGGACGAAGTCATTTATAGTTAAAATTGGTAACATAAATTGACGTAGAAAATGATTATTTAAAATTTATATTCGTCTTCGAATGAAAAGGTTTAAATATTTATACCCTACACCACTATAGTGGGGAGGGTATTATACGTTTGTGTTGATGTTTGTAACACACAAAAATATTGTTTCAATACCCACCTTAAAGTATAGCGATCGATTCAGAATCATTTTGAGTCGATTCAAACATGTCCGTCCGTCCGTCTGTCCGGCATGCAAGGTACAGGCCGCAACTTTCAAGATAATTTGATGAAATTTGGACCAAGCATGTTTTTGGCACAAGGACGAAGCCTATTGAAAATCGGTCCATTATTTCAGCTAGCCACCATACAACCGTACCTCCCGATTTAGACTTTTTATGCCAGAATTACGTCACATATTCTATTATATCTTTAAAAATTGGCACAAATAAGTTATAAATGACACTGCAGATTTTCTAATGAATGGAATTATAATTCCATTGATACAATAAGCTTTACTCCTAAATAAATTATGATATTTTGAAATAAGTACCTAGGACTTTTAATTGATTAGACTGTATTTTGAATTAAGAGATGCTAGAAACACTAGGAACTAGATTGGAATCAAAACAATCATAATACTAATGAAAATTTATTCTTATAAAGTCAAATTATTGATGTCCTTTCAAATAGGTTTAATTTGACCATAGCCTGTAAATGTATAAACTTTCCATCAAAAATGTCTTTAAATCCATAATTCGATGATAAATTAGTGTTTATCTTAATTAATATAATAGAAATTTTTTTTAAAAAACAAATTTTTCCACCAAATTTTATGAGAATCGACCCATATTTAACCTTATTTCTTATATAAAGCATAAATCCAAAAATTAGTTTTTCAACAAATTTTGTTTAATAATTTATTCACCTTATATCAATTACGATAGACTAAATTATTATATAACAGTACGGTATATGCCATTCCAAAGCCATCAGCTCCTTCCTTTTTAATCCTTTGAGAGACATACAACTTTCTTGATATTCAATTTAGCTACTGGCCTATAAGTCCATAAGATTATGAGAAACCTGTTGTGGAGGTGTTTTGGAAATTTTCAATAGGTTTTATGACTGCCTAGGCATTTTTGTTTAAGTCATTACACAAATAACATTGATAATTTATTTAAAGAACAATTAATATCTCCAATTTTTTCTTAATAAACAATACCCAGATGTCCATTTCTTTTCGCAGATGTGAATAAAAAAATTAGAATTAATTTCTATTTCCTTCTTCGGTGTCAGTAATAACACCTCTTTATCTAGGAAGTGATACTTACATGAAACAAAATGAAAAAAAAAAAAGAAATTACTAAATTTATTTAATAAAAAATTTTAATCTCTTCTTAATCTTTAACTTAAAAAAATGCCGACAAAGCACGTGTGCAAAAATTCAAACATAAATAAATATATAGTAGAAAGTGTGTATTTGTATGTGTTAGAGAAAATACTCCCAAAAGACTTCCTGATCCGTAATTAGAAAAAGATACTTCCATAATCTGGTGCCGACAAAAGACTCAGCTAAATACTCTTGTATGTATAAGCACAACACCGCCACCAACTGTGAATGTGTTAAGAAAGTTAAGTTATGGGAGTTGACAAGGGAATACACATTTGACACCTGAAGTCAAGTCAATTCAAGCCATTCTAACCAACTATTCATCCATATCTATCTTTACTCTTACTTATGTTTACCTAATGCTAAAGTTTTAAAGGAAGTCAGTTTAGTTTTTTTCTACAAACATTTAATGAAATCGTTGTTGCTGTCTTGGGCACCTGAGTTGCCCAAAGGTTTACTTTTTTGGTTGTAGAGGCGATCGTAGTTTTTGCGGCATTTACTATATCCATTTTGTACTTCGTTCTTTTGGTAGCTGTAATTTGGTATATTTTTACTTTCAAAAATAATTACAACTTTTGTACAAGTGTGATGTTGTAGGTGGTGGTGGTTGTAGTTTTTATCTTGCCGGATTGTGGGTGTTCAGTACATTTTAATTTAATTATAGTGTTTTTTGGTAAATGATCTTTTTGTTTAATAAATTCCTATCACCTGGGTGATCTTTGTAATTGCTTGAGAGCATTACGATAAAGGAACTATTTTGATTAATTAATCAGTAAAATTTGTTTAGTTCAAAACGTGTTTGGAAATATGAAATATATAGGCTTTCCTCTTTTTGATCCCAATAGATCCTATTTGAAACACTTTACATGTTTTCTTATGTGTAAAATTGTATGTACAAATAAGAATGCAATCCAGTAATTACTAAACTAGTTCCAAGTAATGCATTTCGAATAAATACTTTAAAATCCCATAAAATCGATATATTCTATTCATAATTGTTAATTAAGATTTTCATTTAAAAAACAACCGTTAAAAATTTAAACAACTTCAAGTAAATTAACTTCAATTGTGCAGCAAGCAACCTTTTGCCTGTGAGTGTAAAAGTCGCAACTCTAAATCATCTAAATTTATATTTCCAAATGTGAGACTTACACAAACCTTCTTTTCATTTACCAAAGGTACTCATACAATGATGCTTAATTATATTTGAATAAATTCATTTTGTTATGTCTCGTTAAATCTTAAAGACCCAAATGACAAAAATAAAAAAATCAAACAAGAAAAGAAGGTAAACATGTTGATGCTACATCTGCCAAATTGTAGATCAACTATTTTTTTGTTTGTTGCTCTCCATTTAAATATTCCTGCCACAATGTCTTGTTTGTTTGTCAAATGTAGGACCTCCCTGTTTGTCTTGTAGTTATATGCATAAATATTTCAAAATATGCAGCACTAAGAAAAAAACAAGAAAAATTATATTGAATACAGCATCCAAAAGAATGTCATAGATCATTTTTATGTTGTGTGTTTTAAAGCCATTTAAGTGTGATTTCCTTGCAGCAAGGCTATTTAATGTATGCTTGTGTATTTTGTGGTATTGGTATTCAAAACAATTTGATTGTATTGTGCCAAAACACACACATTCAGTCACATGTATATAATAAATATTTAAAATTCATATTTCTTGTTCATCACTCATATTTGGAAATCATTTTAAATATTATGAGACTTTATTTATTTGTACGAGTAGGGAGGTAAAAGGATAAATACTTTGTTGTGTCTAACAAAGGATTTGTTTCATCTATTGAATTGTGATGATGCGGTTTTAATGAGATCTACATGTTGTTCAGATGATGTATATGGTTGACTTTATTCTTTTATGTTTTGTTTGAATTTAAAATGGGTTTTATGGTTATCAATCATAATTTGGACAAAGATTTCAAATATTTATATAGAGTTTTTCTAATAAATAAAAATTATTTTGCTAATGATATTTATAGTCCATTTGTCAATCAAAATAATCACAATAAATATGACTTTTTTTCACTATTTTTAATGAACCGGGAATTCAGTAAAATCTTACGTTTAAAAACGATTTTGAATATTTTTCCTGACAACCAAACAATATAATCAAAAGTTTTCTTTATTCTATGTTTTTAATAAAAAGAGGAGTTTCCCTAAAGACATTTTTAAATATTTTACAAAAATAACACCAGCAGCAACAACAAAAAGTGTCCTTTAAATATGTGTAAAAGTGTTATAAATTACATTTTAAGTATCAGATTTCAAAGGATTACACCATTGGTGGTCTTAGGCCACACATATGAAACCTTAAAAAGGATATTGATCTTTTTTTGAAAATATTTTTAACGTCCTTTGGTCATGGTTATTTGTTTTGAAGAAAGTGTAAGGTAATATTACTGCAAACATTATTCAAAATAAGTATTTTCACTTAAAATAACTTATTGTATGCAAAATTGTATTAAAAAAAAACGAAATTTAACAAAGTGTGAGGTCGTTTTAGTTTCATGGCTTATTCAGTAGGAAATTTGAGGCGTCAACACCTTAAGTCAGAGTCAGCTTAGTAGTTTTCCTTTAAAAAATATTGAATTTTGTTTATAATTTAATACGTTTTAAATATTATCACACAAAGTAAGGAAATATGTATTATTTACATTTATTTGTGAGGGTAAGAGATTCAATCATTATTATTATGGCAATAATGTTTATTTTAAATTAAGTTGATTATTTCGCTGCCACTAATTAATACCATGATGCATCTAGAAAGGTGCTCTTAATTCATTCGTACATTTATTTTTAGTTGTATTCTTCTGTAGTCAGTTTTTCTTTGCCATATGACATTGGTTATTTAATATCATTTTATTTCAGTTTTTTTGTAGTTTTGGTCGATTCATCATTTAATTTGTACTTTTTTTTGTAATTTTACCTTATGTTGTGGCATCACGCACATTTTTTTGTAAATATCTAAATACGTTTTTTACTTATTTCCAATGTTTAATTGCCTTTAAGTACTGTTCGTTGTTCTTTCTGTTTAAATGGATATTTGTAAAAAAACTTTAACTAATGAAATGGAAAAGGTTGCCAAGTTTTTGGAAAATGTGTTTTGTTTTTATACCCCTTAACTTCGCAAGAAAAGTATATGTGTGTTTCTTTGTCATTCGTATATTCTGGATATAAATACTTAGTGAAATCCCGGTAATGGGTTGTACTTTCATAACCACTTAATTCTCAATGACTACTACTTACTGTCTTCATTACCTAGATGTACTCTTGTAATGACTTTCTTATAATCTGACTTTATTTTCGTTTGTTTGCACATTTTATTTAAGTTAAGGATTGTGTTTTACAAAAAAGAAACAAGTTTAATTTGTTAAAACCATTATTTGACTCGAAAATAAAATAGCAAAGCATTGCAGTGACTAACAAACTGATGTCCCTGGTTCGAATTCTAGCTGGCTCTTTTTATTACTAAAAATAAAACAACTGAAGAGAAATTGCAAGTACTTATTCTATTTGTAAGCGAACATGGAAGTACTTGCTGACAATGACATTACCGTGTTAAAATAATGAAATACTTTTCAATTTATGTTTTTCCTGGAAGGATTCAAATTTTTTTAATTTGTAAAAATATTAGATTGTAAATAAAATCATATAAAATTACAAAGATCTTATTTATTTAGCATTTTATTGCTCATCTTGGCAACCCTAAACAAACCACTTACTATTAACGTAATTAGATCTTGATTCTATTTCATTCGATGATGGCGACTTTTCTTATATTCAAGTTACTTACTAATTTGATGAAAAACAAGCTTGTCGCTTAAACTACAAAATTAAATAAGTTAATGTTGTATTTGTTGTTCGTGTTTTAATTTTCTTTTTATTCACCATTTCAACAGACCTTCTGTCGTCGGTTAATCGAGTTCATTTGGGGGGAAAAATTACAAAATCGTTTGGTTTTTTTTATATTGTTTCTATTATTTTTATTGGAACGTGAGCAATTTGTTTACAATCAACATAATTACTCCCATAGCTTGCATTTTCCAAACATTCAATTCCATGACGCTGAATGTTGATGATGATGAGAGGATATTTTAATTTTACCCAGGAGGTTAAAAACACACCAACAACCTAGACTTCTACAAATGAACTATTAAGTTTAGTTTTTTTGTTGCTTTCTTCTTTTTTGTATAAAACACGCATATCTAGTAAAAGGACTTTTAATTGTGTTGGAGTGTGTGGTACTTAGTATCCCTCAGGTTAAATGCTTTTAGTTTGTGTAGGTGTAGAGCTTTTCACTAGTCTACTTTCTGCGACTTTAAGTGCCAATGCAAAAGTAATTAGTGCTAATGATTAATTGTAATTACATTAACTGGTGTTAGTTTTAAACAATATTTTATTACATGCTTTTTAGCATATTTCCTTTAATTATGCAATATTCCTTTAGCTATCGGTAATCATTATCATCTGCTTGATTTTTTGTTAAAGTAGACCACCAGGTTGAAGTATTAAACTGTATTTTCATTCATTGGCTGTTTATTAAACAGAAATAAATATTACAATTGTTTTATTTGGATAATTTCCTTTGTCTAGTTTAGAAATCAGGGCTGTTTATTTAATGACATTGATCGATTTGTCAAAGAATCCTTCTGATTTTGGTTTTATATTACAATACAAATATGATTCATATGTGTTTTTGTTTGGCCAATTTATTCAAAGCAGATTAACTTTACACATATGACCACATTGTTACATTGTTGTCATTGACAAGATTGTCACAAATGTGTCAAATCATTAAACGATCACTTATGTATGTATTGTATTTGGTTTAATACTGTTCTGTTTTAAGGGATGTTTATTTGTTTGTTGGCATTTTTTATTTGTATTTTTGTGCAATATTTGTTTTAATTTTAAACGATTTTTTTAAGTTTCGGTTTATTTTTTAAAACATAAAATTCTAATCTAAATTAAATCCTTTTTCCGTACAATAAAGAATTATTATACACAAATTGCCCATAAAATTTTTGTGTGGGTCATAAAAAAAGGCATTTAACAAATCTTGGTAAAATATTTTATATCAAAAATTTAACAAAATTACATTAGGGGCATTCACATTATCCAGTAATAATGAGTTTTCATTAGATGTTTTGCTTTTTATTTCGGATATTTTTGAATAGCAATAGATTTGTCTAAATGTCGAATTTTTGTTAAATATCGAAAAATGTCTATAATTTTCAAAAATTATTTATTATAAAATAATATTTGAAACTTATAGAAGATTTTTAAAAAGATTTCAAAATTTCTCTTTTTTACATTAATTATTATTTAATAATTATAAATAATCTTTAACTTGTTTAATTTCTTTATTTATATACATCTTTCGAACATTTTTTTATATTATTTGTTTGTATGTAGTAGAAGATTTTTGAAATTTCTAACGCACCATTTTTAAATTTGTGCGGAGTATATATTGTTCGTGAATGTCCCTAATAGTTTGTAACATATTTCTCAACTTCACGCCTTTGACACGCAGTCAAAACATATGAAATATTCGTGATAAACTATTTGACTATTATGCTCGTAAAATAACACAGAATATTAAAAAATACAAATTCCAAATGTAGTAAGTATTTTACAGTACTCCTTCCATGGTTGAAACATTTAATCCATAAACCGCAACAAATAAGATTATGTTTTTTGAATGTAAATACTCTTTGTTCGAAGACAACGCCGTCATGACTTCTTCTGCGACTGATGCTGCCATGTATATACATACGTATGTATTTAGATCTGTGATTATTATAAGGTTTCTTCCGCTGCTGCTGATTATGATGATGATTCCGATACTTGTACTTTTGTATTATGGATTATAATCAAATTTTATATGAAAGTTGTGGTTGGCGTCAGTTGTTGGAGTAGAGAAAGGGCGTTATGGTAGGCTGTGATATACATCATGTGTTTTAGTTTTGTTGCATTGTCTGTTGTTCTATTACGTTTACCTTATGTCACCATAACAAAGCACATTAAAAAATCATCATTATGATGGGGATCAAACTTAAAAGTTTTTAATGACAACAAATTTATAAATACACAACCACTACACATATACAGACACAAAAATTATTTTCAATATTAATATTATTGTTAAAAATTTAATAGTCTGCGAATTTACTTGATTTATAAAATAAGTTTCTAAAGTTTTACTTAACCATTTTATAATTAAAGTTAAAATTATGTTTAAATGATGAATATACAAATAAAGTAATTATCACAGAAGAACAATGAAAAATTGTTTAAAAGTTTAAAATATGATTTTAAATATAAAATAATATACTTTTAAACGTCTGAAAAGTATTGATCTTTTTCTTCATTTCGTTTCCAACATCGTTAAAGTCCAATTTCTTTTTAAAATTCTACTTTGCAATTTACTTTTTTGTATTGCTTGGAAAAAATAAAAATCCCTAAGAAATTGTTAAATTTGCTGATGTACAAATAAACTTAAACAAACACATACACTGACTTTAATATTTTTTCCTTTTTTATATCCTTATATCTATTTCCTTGTTTGTTGTTTTTTTATTTTATTTTATAAAATTCTATGGTTTGTTAGAAGCTACTTAAAATTCCAAACAGCATCATTTCACAACTTCCCAAGTTGCTGAGAAATATTGTAGCAGACTTTATATACATATATATAGATGTTGAGTTATACATACATTTTGATATATAATTTCCTTTTATATACCATTCTACACATACACAAGCATAAAATATTTTGACTTGAAAAAAATGGAACGATACAGATAGAAAAAAAGAAGAAGCAAATACAAATACATATGTATGTACATTATGGAAAAAAAAGATATAAATGAAAATGCTTTTAAAAGCTCGTTTGTTCAGAAGAGTGCTTACGGCATTTTCACGAGGAGTTGTTGAAGTGGCAAATTTTCACAAGCACCAAAAACAACCAGCATGTAAACTTCATATATACAGAGATACATACAAACATACTAAAGTATTTACAAACAAATACATAGATACATTGAAAATGTATACCAGCATACATTATTTGTTGACTGCTGTCTCTACCACGTATTTCGACAGTGGTACAAAGAAATTAGTTGTATATTGATCTCGATTCATTTAATTTTGCGTTACATAAAGCAGGGATCAAATGCAGTAGCATATAAAACTAAACTATGAACTTGAACTTTTTTCATTATTATGACCTGAAAGCCCTATTTGGGGACAGGGGAGGGTTTTCAGTTGTATGGGGGCTAAGTTCATTTCTAGTACATAAATATTACATGTACTTTTAGAAAAAATAATAACCGTATTGGTGCCACTGTTTAACAAAACATAAGTATTCTTAACGAATGATCAGACCAACATGGACGCCATGGTCGATGCCGTTACTTACGACAAATACAAGCCAATGTCAACACATACTTTGCCAATAAAAAAACATTTGTAGAGGTGAGAGCAGTATGCAATGAATATGTGAAAATATAGAACGATTCGAGTATCTCGTACTACACATATAAATATGTATATACTCTCGTATATGAAAACATTAATCAACACATACACATATTGGAAAAGTGTTATAAAAAGGATATTCAGAAAGAGTAAAGAAAATTGGAAAGAAATTATATAAATAATTCTTGCAATAAACAAAAATTATTCCCTTAAAGAATTCTTATTGTCACTTTGTTGCATAATTTATAAACTATGAGATTAAACAAATATGTTTTTACAAAAGTCAAAAAAAAAAACTTAAGGGGGAAAGGTGTAGCCTAGATTTCATAACGGAAAATTGTTAATTCTGAAATTAGTTAATGATACTTTAGTTACTATCATTTACACAAATTATTTATGAGTTTATTAATGCCGTAACCTAAATTCCTATTCATACACCTGGAAAACTCAAGAGGAGTTCGAGTTATCAGCGAAACAAATCTTAACCAAATACTTTAATTACTCATAAAGTAGTTAGTTAGCTTTCCTGTACTTTTTTTATTTTGAAAATGACTAAACAAAATAATGATGAATGTAGTGGGCGAGTAAATGAAAAACAATTAAACAGTTAAATTATAAAAAATACAATACAACAGCTTTATTTTAATTATTATAAAAATTACATATTTTCACTTATCTTCCCAACTCATGACAACAATCACATGAAAAACAAACTGAAAAAATAATATTGTAATTCAGATGTTTTTCTCGGTTGGATTGGAAGGCGTGACAGGCGTTTTGTTTGGCATATTGTACAGCAAACAGAACAACAATTAGCTATAGTTAAATTTGGGGAAAAAACGCTACAACATGACCTGGTAAAAGTTTATAAAAGGTAATAGTACTAGTGGCATTTTGGGAACAACACCACATGATGTCGGACCAAGTCAAGCCAACCAAACTGTGTGTGTTTGTATGTTAATAAGCATAATTTAGGAACCACTAACCTACAACAAAAATTTGAAATTATTTTTGAAAAACAATTAAAATGTAATGAGTGCACTTTGGTTATTAAAACAACAAACGGTAAGCTACACAAAAATGACAAGTAACCTAACAAATATGCATGTAACTCACCGTTAAACATTGCCCAAATAAAGTCATTAATAATCTTGAAATTAACAAGCAGTTGTTGCCTTCTTAATTTCTACAAATGTTTTAAACTACTACATATAATTTTGGCTTCGCTAACTCTACCTGTCAAATTGTGACATATGCTGTGTAAGTGTATATTTACATTTTCTCTTTTTCTCTCCTCTAATAAATTAGTATTTATTAAAGCTCCATTATGACTTCATTTACCGTAACAAATTTGTTTCTCCAACAAAAAAGTTACAAACTGTGGCAACCTAAAATTTCGTGATAATCTCATTTGAAATGTGTCTGTTAAAATTGTTAACTGGTTTTGTTTGTCTTGTTTTGCTTAAATTTTTACCGTTGTGTGCTTTACGCAAAAGTTTAAACCGTTATTCCATTGTTTCTGGTGGGTGGATGTCTGAGTTTGTGTGTGAGCTTGATTATAATTAACAATCTATTATTTGTAATGAACTTTTGACAGATTTGGCGCCAAGGATTTTTTCTGTTTGGAATTTCAACAGTGTCAGATCAATTTTAAATTAATTTGAAGAATTTCTATATTTTTAGTGATTTGATTGAAGTTACAAACTTAGAGTATTTTTTTAACAGTTATTTTTTATATCAGTAGTAAAACTTATTGAGTTTGATGAATAAAGCATAAAATTATTTTGAACAAATTTCGTCTTCATGGTATTTTTATCATAAATCCAAGAGAACACTTTTTAAAGAATCTAACAAATATCCTTAAAAGCTTTTCATTTCTAATCTATAAATTATTCATTTATTTTCAGTCAGTCACATCAATTATCTGCCCCCCTTTTCACCTTTTAACATTTTTTTAAGTCGTATAACGCACGTTAAAATGGTTGTTTTGCATATTTCTAATAAAAAAAGTCGTAAAATAAAGAAATTCTTTCTTAGTAATGTGTTGGATATGTATGTTTGTTTTTTTATTATTACTTTCGTGGTATCATCTTTATCATTTTTCATCTATTTTCGTTCGTTTAATGTCAGCATAAATCAAACTTGCTTTTCGCACCACATTCACAATGCTTTTGCAAATTTTCAAGTTTCATTTTTTCTTCTTTCGTTTTACATTTTCTTTTTGTTGTTTTGAATAAACGCATAGTAATATTTTTATTATCCTTGTAGACGGCGTATCTGGTTTTTAGTGTTCCCTTTTAACAAATATTACAAATATAGTTGAGAAAAGAAAGTAATTGAATATTTTTAGGGTTATAAAGTTATTGAAGTTACTATTAACTAAATCTGAGAGAAGAATTTTTTCAAATTAAAGATGCTTTTAATTTTTTTAACTCTAATCTGAACGTACAAATATAAATTCTTTAGACTTTAACGTTAGGTTTTATATAAAAATATTTTATGGCCAAAAAATATATAAATGTTAACTAGACTTTAACGTTAAATTTTATGACATTTTATAATAAACAAATATTTTTGTTACTTTTTTAAGATTTGTCTAAAATTACACCAGAAATTACGTATTCTTTAAAACAAAACAAAATTTTATTTAAATTATCCTATCTTGACAGTGACATATTGATGATGTATCTATTTTGTAAACATCAACACTTTTGAGTTGCAGACATTCAGACATAAATTCACATACACAAATCTTTAAATGTACATCATTCATTCACACTTTCTCTTTCGTTACAAATGAAACTTTAATTTAAATGTTAAATGCAAAACATTTTCGTAAATTACTACAATCTCTACTCTTGCTAATGCCCTTCTAATATTCATTTTTAGGCAGACAGAAATTTTCTTTTTTTGCAAGTGTGGAAAAATCTTAAAATGTTTTAAATAAAGCAATTAATCTTAACCTCAAGTACAACTCTTCTATACATTCGCCTATTGCATACTCCAACATCCTTTGGCAAGCTTACATACTGGTAGATGTGAATGTATCCATATCCTTAAATGAAATTTTCTCTCTTTCATTATACACATTAACAAGCATTCCACATATAATCAACACTCTACTCAACCTAAAGCGTTAACAGACGTTGCTGTCCTTGCTTGGGTTGCCATAATGTTTAAAGTAATTATATTACTATACAGACACATACACATTAAAACAGTTACACATATTCCGAACTTACATCTATACTTTGGGTATATGAATATGTGAATATCCTGGTATGAGAGCTTTAGTGTATGTAAGTTGTTGTTTGTGTGTTTATATATAAAATAATGTGCAATTTTGCACATTACAGTGTTAATTCTTATTACTATACATAGTATACATACATATGTATATAAACATGGTTAGTCAACCATTAAGGAATACATAAATACACATACACTTACATACATATACATATTTGTAATTGTATGTAATTTTCTTTGTCCCACCCCTTTCGCCAAGTTTTTTCCGTTGTTTCCTTGTAATAATATTGTATGTGTAAATGTCCTTATGTGAATGAGTGTTTGTGTTAAATTCAACACATTTGTATAGTTTGTAGTTAGCATGTGGTATAAACACATAGTTACCACATTTCAACTGACAATTGCATGTGGAATGCTGCAGTAACTGTAGTGACTGTGACTGAAATAAATAATTGCTCCAATGTCTTCAAAGTGATTTTGAAAGACAATACGCTGACATGTCATTTCTATAAAGAGAAGAGACATTACATTAATACAGATACATTGTTAATATGAAAAGTGTTTTGTTACATAGATTGCTGTTCTTTTGAGTAATAACATAATTCTAAGGTAATAGTTATGTTACTAATACGGCTTCATTTAAATTTAAAATACCTGTTCACTCCTTTTTATACAACCATAAGAAAGGGAGTATATTGTTTTTATCATTCCGTTTCTAACACGTCGAAATATTCGTCTAATACCCATAAAAGTATATATATTCTAGGTCCTCATTAGATTCTAAGACGCACACGAAAACAGCTAAAGTGTTGACATTTTGCTGAGATATTTTTAGTAGATGCAGGTTGTTTGCTTGGTTGTTTATTTGACAGTGCAATACTGTTCCACGAATTCGCCTAGCCCCCGTATAAGATCCCCTTTAGAAAATGACTTTAACGCTCATAGCTGGCTAAAATGAGCATTTATAGCGCTGAAATACACATAATATCTCTAAATTACTTTCGTAAAAATGACAAACTGAAACCATATTGTATGTACTTTTTCACAGCAATTATTCTCCATATTGTATCAATAATTCGTAAGAAAAAAACTTCTGCTATTTAGTAGATATAACCAAGTCATAGCTTCTAACATCTTCCTCGTAAAACATTTTCTAATAATTTCTACATTTAGATTTTTTCTCGTTTTATTTTATCTAATTTTCCTTTCGTAATTCTTTAACGATTTGTTTTTTCCAATAACAATTTCAATGTGCCAACATCAAAAAAATAAAAAGAAAACCAAAAATAAAAAGCAACCACCACCCTCGCTAATGTGCAAATAAAAATGTTAAAAGGGTCCTGTATCACTCAATTACACGCCCTGGTGACCATTTGCCATGTTGTTGGCAATTGTAATACGCAGAGCTTATATACTGCTTCTTTTTCAGATACGTACTATTATTTATTTGTAAAAGTTTGCACCCTGCAGTTCGGAGTGACTTCACCCATTTTAGAAGTGTTTTGCAAGGTATATATAAATGTACATGTCGCTTAACATGTCTATCAAATTATGTTTTGTAAGTTGCTGTAAATATGGGAACAATAATATGAAAAAAGGGACCCTTAAAAAAACTGCTGGGTAAAGACTTTTGTCATAGTGCTTGTAATTTCTGTATGTATGTGTATGGAGTTGCCATTACCAACTTTAAAATATTCCTTTATGCTTATGGCGCGCGAACTCAAGTTGCCATCTTGTTGATGGTAGTGCAAAGATAATATGATGAAAAAAATTACAAACAGCATTTATAAGGGGTTTCTATACTTTTTAAAGGTGATTTTTATTGCTGGTATTCTACTCAGAGTATCTTTTTCTTTCTGAAGTGAATTTGATATACAGAGATTTTTTTTATTAATTGAGACCAAAAATTTTTAAATAATTCTTCTTACAACTTCCAACTTTTCAAGTCTAGATTATATTAGAATGGTACACAATAAGAATTATTATAATATGATTAGACAAAATTTTATAATAATTCTTATTGTGTACCATTCGAATATAATCTAGACTTGAAAGATTTCAGTATACTTTTAAATTGTTATAATTTCTTTAAATTTTATTAGAAAACCATAAAAATAAAAATGGAAAAAATGTATGCGGTTCGTTGGATTTTCAGTATCTTTACTTATTTTCATACTCTCTCCTTTTTCTGTGTGTGATACTTATTTGTACGTAATTTTTTATACGATTCTAAGTTTATGTACTTAATTTACATTTGTACACAAACCCATAGGTACTAAACTCCCCAATAAAAAATGTTCTTTATGGAATGGCCTGGTGACGGGAGTCCTAATTTGCAATTGGAAACAATTGCCTTTGAGCGGTTTCATCATATCGTTAGAAAATGGGGTGGCAGTGGTTGGCACTTTATTCGAGGAGACTGATTTGTTTTTATGTCCCTTGACTTCAACAATACAAACATTTTATATTTCAAATTTTAAACTAAATTTAAAGAAATTTTTCTTTTAATAATATTTTCTATCTTTAAATCTGTGTTTGTAATTTATCTTTTTGAGTGAATGTTTGATATCCGCACGTTTAATGAGAAAATGTTGGTCAGGTGACAAATTGACTTTGCTAGAGAACATTTTTTTCTATTAGCAGAAAACAGTATCATATGTCTAGTAAAATGTAAACCAGGAAACCACATTTAATGAATCTACACTATAAAGTATGAATAAAAATAAAATATATAATTTCGAAGGAAACAAGTATTTATTAGTGAAATGTGTGTCTTGAAGTTAAAGGGGACTTTGTAGAAAGGCTCGTCTCAATTGAAATTTGATTATTATGGCATGGCTATCAAAACTTACTTAAAGCTTAGATGTGCTAACTTTTATAGAGATACTAGTAACAAAATTATGAGCTAAACTGCTTCATTCCGGGAGATTAGTTTTTTGGGAGCTACTTGTCTTGTAGGAAAAAAGTCCCAAACATGAAAAGACGGACGGATGTTACTCAATCGACACAAAAAGTGATTAGAAAAGAATTTATATAATTTGAGATGGCATTTACAAATATTTTTGGGCATCAGCACAAAGCCATAATACCCTTCTTAATATATTATATATTATTAATATATTATATGAATAACGTTTACAGCCAGTTGGTTAGTATTTTTAGTCGTAATGACTTCATAAACATTTTTTTTAATTTTACTGTTTTATCAGGAAGGAATGTGTAGTTAATTATATTTGAGTTATCTTAACTTAAAATATTAAAAAAATCAGTTCCATAACTTTTAAACAAAACCTCAATAACACAGGCCAACGATGAAAAAGCTTTTTTTTATAAATTTTTACTATTTTCTGCGATTTTAATTTTGAGAATTTCGTAGTAAACAATATTTTGATAAACATTTTGACAAACAAGCATATTTTTTGCTGTAATTTTTTATATAAAACTAATTCTTTACATAAAAATATTTCTGATTTTTTGTTTGAGCGGAAAAAATTAAAGTTATAAAACTTAAATTTCTATACTCATATGTATATACAAATTATAAATATTGTAAAACGCACTTTAAAGACAATAATAAGCAATTTCATTGTTACTGAAGATAGTTATATATTATATATACAATATATAATATGATAATATGATTCTATACGACATTTTCCACGTGAAACTTTTGTTAGGGTTGAATAATTATAATAAATCTTTTCCTACTCGAATTTTAACAAAAGATTTTATCAAACGATGACAGACTAATGTCACTAATGCTATGCTATCATTTTAAAATAAATCAATGAAAAAACATCCCAAAAATATCTATTTATATAATCTGATATATGAAAAAAATTGAAGTCTGGGTGTCTGGTGGTCCATTAAAGGCCCAACCAGAAATTTCTAAAAATCTCTCTAACTAAAGAAGTAAAATCACTTCAAATACCTATTATTACAATAATATATTTTTTTCTGTTTAAAATTTTGTCGATTTACAAGTAAAACTTCTTGTCAAAAGTACACAATATCACAAAAGTATTTTTTTATGTAATTGCTTTCTCTTGAATCCGGACAAGTCAAATGAATCTTTATTCTACTACCGATCAATGAAATTAGTGCCGCTTGCACTTAGTTAGTTAGTTTGAAAGGAGGATGTATACACATCAAATCCGAAGAAATACACCTAGGCCAAAAAATAGTTATTTAATTTATTATGATAAAATTAAATTCGACTTACTTTCGACTAGATTTGTGTACTTGGTTTGAAAACGAGAAAAATTCTGAGAATTCGTTTTTAAACGAGAAAATTACTCGGATTCGGTTTACAGAACAGACAAAATTATTTTGTTTTCATTTCGTTGGCCTGTGTAACTATTAACTCAACTCTTTTTAAACAACAACATTTGATTTAATTATTAATGCAAATTTGTTAAACAAATCGAAATCAGTAACAATTAATTTTAACAAATGTAAAATTTACATTTTACGACACATAAATAAAACGAACTTCAACACTGCATATACATAAGTGGAAGAAAATCCAAAACAAAATTGTCACTTAATATTGGACATTTATTCAACGGGGAGTTAAGTTAGCATTTAGAAAGCCTTCCTTTTGTAGGTTTTAATATTTAACGCTTTTTTAATACTTTTTTTGTTGTTTTAAGTTGTTTTTAAAAGTGTGAATATATGAATTATTAAATATGAGGTGTCGTCTGTATTGAGCTCACAATTGTCTGTCAATAAATTATATTTTAATTATAACGATTATGTTAATTTTGTTGATTAAAATGCAAAAAAGAAAAAATATAAAATCGAAATCAGAATCGATATTTAAAATGAAAACAACAACGACGTTTGAATGAGAAACAAAAATAAATAAAAAATATTAACAACAACCAGACAATTGTCAACACGAATTTTTAACAAGACGTTGAGTGTCCCGTCGAGTTTAATTAGTTAAAAAATTCTTCTTTTTTAAATACCTATATGCATGTATATTCTATAATATCTGTGCACACACCCTACATTTTAAGTGTGAAATTAAAAGTTATTTATTGAATTTGTCACCTGTATTCATAAAGTTATAATGATTACAACATTATTCGAAGCCAAACGAATAGTTTTGAACGAAACCTATTCCTAATTTGTTAATTGCGTTGCTGGTGTCTTTGTTGCCTTCAAAATCAACTATCAGAAGTTAATACTTTGGTATTAACAAAAATAAACCGAATGTAGCGTGCATTCCACCTCTTAAACCGTTATTGCAGCAAAATATTTTCTGTTTCTTTTGTAACATCAGGCAACTTTTGTTTTGTATTTTTTATATTTATTACGAATTGTTACTAAATTTCTTAAAACTCATTAAATACAACAATAAACTGAAAAGTATAAATAATATTTTTATTATTAAAATTTAAATTGTGTTATTTTATTGCATACACTGTCTATCAAAATTCATTGCAGTTTTAAATGTGTCAATATCGGTGAGAATTAATGATGACAATGAAATTTTGATTTAAACAAATTTTTATTTTTATACCCTGTACTTTCTTGGGAAGGGTAGTAATATTTAAATTTGTCAGTCCGTTTTAAACAATTTTCTGAAGGACCTATATATATTTGGCACCATATCCAGAGAATTTAGATATTTAAAATATAGGTATCGGATATAGAATTAAAATCGCAAAAGATCACATGATTTTTTTTTCATTTTGGGAAATATGTATCTTGAAAGTATTTATTTCTTTATAAATCTAAATATTTACACATTTCTATAAACAAAATTATCTGATTTTAAGTTTATAAAGTTAATTTTATTGGCTCGACCTAAAACTTGTGTATTTATTTACTACATAACTAACTGTTACCACACACAATAAGACCGAAGTCAATTTTCATAATTGAAATAAGTTAAACATAATTTTCCTAAAAACAAACAACAAACTAAATTTTACAAACAATCATGTAACACTTGTCTCACCCAGCCAGGCAGGATGTTAAAGTCAATTCAACACCAATTAGGGATGATCAACAACAACAACAACACCAACACTGTTGGTGTCTGTCTATCTGTCTTTGTATATTATTACTTTGTTTGGGGGTCGCTCCCGGATTATGTTTAGCAAGTTTATTTGTGTATCTATCTACGTAAATGAGTGGTAGCAATTTATATAATTTGCCATGATGTAGTACAAGTAGTAGATCATCATAAATGTGCCCAAATAAACAAACAAACAAACAAACAAACAGAAATCCTCCGGAAGAGTAATAGTAACAACAAAATAGACGAGAAAAAAACATTTATAAACAATTTATGGTTATGAAAAAGTGTAGATGAAGTGGCGAAAAAAATATTACACATACAACAAACAAAACACACTAACCACCCTTAGTATTGAAATGTTCATCATTATTTCCTCCCCCAATGTAAACGCCCTACTCAACAGACAACTGAACTCAAGGTTATTTTTCTTGCTATTTTGCCATTTAACAAACAAATGTAACAAAGTTGTTCAACATCCTGAAATTAGCTTCCGTTTCCTTAAACAATCAAACAAATACTCTAAGTTAACAAACGGCACACACATCGAGACTCATTTATTCATAGAGGGGGAGTGTTGTGTTAAGCATGAATTATGAATTGTTATTGAGATTGATGTTGATGTTGCTCACAAAACTTTAGGAAGTGCGGCAGCAGCATCTACAGATGCAGAATTTCATGATGATGATGTTGTTGTTTTTGTTTTGTTGGTAATAACATCAATATATTGTGTTGTTAGTGGTAGTAGTAAATAATAAAACAACAACATAATTTGTTTGTTCAACTGTTGTTATTATGTTGTTGTTTTTGTAACTGTAGTAGTATTTTATAATGTTATTGAAATCATGTTGAGTAATTGGTCTTGTAACTCCTTCCACTGCCACATGTTGCACAGTGGTTTCAATATAATTAATGAAAATAAGTATTTTTTAAAGTTTAGTTGATTCAAAATTTAAAGTATGTGTTTGAATTCCTTAATTTTAATAATGATATTAAGAAATTTACTTTCAGTAGAATAATTGACGTTTAGAAAAGGATACTTTGGTCTTTGCGCTTAAATTTGTCGACTGAAATTCCCTCTGTATCTCACTTCGATTTTTATAAACTACACCACTTTAGTATGCGGTATATATTGAATTTGATACTTTTAATACGAAAAATATTCGGATCAGAATCCTTTTCTAAAAAAGACTCCCATATTAAGCTTTGGAGTTTATAATTATGTCAAACGTAGTATATATATGTTTTATACTCTACACCACTTAATTAATGGTTTTATTTCTTTGAAGTTTTCTGCACGATTACGACCAAGTTACTTTAGATTTCCATAAAATCTAAACCGATCCGGAAACACTGTGCAGCAAATACTGTGATATATATGTATTTCCATTCTCTATCATATATAGCGCAGGGTGTTTTGTTTGTTCCAAGTCTCACTATATAATATACATGTTTATGTGTGTGTATTGGGGGATTATGAATTTTATGCGGTTAATATTTATTGCCAACAATAAGGCGCATATTGACTCAATTTGCCACAAAAACACCACAATCATCAACCACCCTTTTTCTAGCTATTTCTATTAGTGACTTTGTGTGTCTGTTGCAAATGTTGGGCAATTTCAAAATCATTTATTTCTTATAGGATTTAAGTGTAGCAAGTCTTTCGAGTGCGTTTTTATGTATCTATTCCTAATATCTATTGCTTTTTTATTTTCTTTCCCATTGTAAAAGTGCTAGATTGCTACAAAACACATACACAAGTGGTTGTTTGCTAATTTGTCCATAACTTGTGTTTGATTTTTATTTGTCATGAGCTTAATTATGTTGTAAAGTCAACATTTTTACATATGGCAACATTTTCTTATTACGACCAGTTTGTCAGCCAAATTGTTATGATGCCATGGAGGGTCGGAGAGAGTTAGAATGTTTTTTTTATTTGAAAATATCATGATTATAAGATTATGGTTGAAATATGTTATAATAAAAATTAAGAACTAAGTGATTCAATTATGCTGTAATTAAGCAATAAAATCGAAAATGTCTTATATTAAATAAAAATTTAATTAGATTTATGTATTTGAATTGAATGTGGCTTAAGACAAGTTGAAATAGAAATAATATAATTTATAATTTTACACAAATTGATAAAATGTTGTTTGTAGATAGATCATTGCGAATTAATTAAAATAAAAATAAAGCTCCGATTTAATTGTCACTTTCATTGTTGTCATATCACTTGTATTTTTTACTAGTTTATTTATAATAGTCGTTAATATTACTAATTTATTATAATAGTCGTATATCAGATTAGTACTCCTATTTCGGAAAATAAAATCAATATATGTACTAAATTTTCTTTTAATTATATACTTAAATGTTTATAAATTTCCATGTTGCATCGATAATAACAATAAATAAATCTTTTATTTCATTCGGCAATAAAATCGATGATAAATGCGTACACAACACACAGAAGAAGACTTAACAATAGTTTGAAATTTTCAATACGAAAAGATCATCTTTAACTCTGTACCACCATCAGAGTGTTGTTGTAATTGTTGTTGACCGTTTTCTAATAGACTTAAAATGATGTTGCTATGGTATGAAGCTGATATTGATACCAGACTCCATACAGTACAGCTACGGTTGGTGTTGATGTTGATGTCGACTCATTAAAGAACAATAAACATTAAGCGGGACAACAGGAAATCGTATTGTTAAAAAATCAAAATATTTACAAACATTTTCGAAATCAATTCTAATGCAAATGATATTTAACGATGACATTAGACCGCCGGAGTTTTGAGCTGGGCAGACAAAGGAGAACAAAATAAAAATCACACAAAGCTACATTTGACAATGAATGTGGGATGATCGGCCGTTACAAAAAAATTATGTGTGAGTGTGTGTCTAAGCTATAAGAAAAACAGCTAGAAGTCAAATAAAAAAGAGTAAAATAGTAAAGAGCTAAAGTAAATGAATAACTTCCTTAATGGCTTGTAACTTTTGTTACCAACATTTTGTTGTGTTATTTACGTTTAAATCTAAAATACTAGACATGATAGAATTGTGTATGTGTGTTTGTGTATCTTTTGGATTGAGTATATTCAATGGTTTATGCAAAGTTTCTTTTCGTTTAGTTTTTTGGTTTTTTATTTAGTGTGTGACAATAAAGACTTGAAAATCATAAATTTCCAGCTTATTACCAAGAACATGAAGTGGCTTGTTAACAATTTAACACGTCTTAATCGTAAAATTTGTAGTTGGTGGCATGACAGCATCATTTCTTCGTCTGCAGCCACCAAAGAGCTAACAAAACTCCACCAACACAAAACTGAACTTTTCATATTCCAGACTTGGCTAAAATACGCAAAAAAATTAAATGCCAAAGTGTCATTTTTTGAAGGTGTGAATGCCAAAATTAACAAACTTTCAAAATGTCTATACAACTCCTTCGATTAAAATCCTCTCCCTTCTGGCACACTGAAAGAGGAATCTCTATAGTTTTTATTACCAAAATATTTCTGTTAAATCATCATCATTGCAAATGTCTGAATATTTTGTTAGTGTTTTTGTGCGTTTTTAAACATTAAAGAAAAATATCATATTTACTTTAGATTGGCAGTTAATAATGATATTTTTTGCATCGAGATTTTAGCATTTGACTTGTGTTGGCCTCACAAATGTTGCTTTTCATTTTATTCGTATATTGGTTTGTAAAAAGCCTGGTTAAGGGAAGGGATTCATTGGAGTATTTAACTATTTGTCTGCCTGACTTGTCTTGTTTTGTTGTCGTTTTGATTCTTGGTTTTGGTCTGTTGGTATCTGTTGTTTTCGTTTTTTATTTTGTATGAAAGCTTAACAAAAGACTTAAGTCATAAACTTTATGACATTTCGCTTAAAATCTGGTGAATGTCATCAATAAAACAAATCGATTTGTATATCGATTTGACTTTGCTTATATTTTCGTTTTATTCCCATTATTTCATTCCAAAGATGAGGAAGGCGTAGCCAATGGAAGGGTATATACATATAGTTAGTGAAAAAATATTTAAAACTTTTATTTTTATCATAAACTAAATAAAAAATTTTATAAACTACTTAGCAAAGTAAATTTAGTAACAATATAATATGTAATTTATTATTTAGTAATAATTCGTTTTCAATTATAGAACCCACTTTATATTGCAACACCCATGTCCCTGTAATCAGTTGGAAGCTGCTGTTTTCATTGTCACCACACATTCTCATTTTGCTGTTCCTTTCGAGTATGTGGTGTGAGTTTCTGCATTATATGCCTTATTACTTTTGTTGTTGTAGTTGTTATTGGTATTTTGTTTCTTTATTTTCACTGTAAATTCTTGGAAGTGTTTAATTTTTCACAATAGAGTCAACTCATACCACATTCATTTATATTGCTTAAAACCAATTGTCATACATTAATACAAACAACAGCAACAATAATAATCTCAAAGAGTTAAGAGAACAGTGGCTAAAATAGGGTTTAAATTCTCAATATAAAAATAAAAGTACATTCCAATTTTAAATATATTTTTCATTCCAGAAATACATATTTCTTATTTTTATTTTTATGAAATTTTAAAAATTGTTAGTTTTTATGTTTTGTAATATTAAACATTTTAAACCCACTGTTGGTTGCATCCCATGCAGTGTGAGGTTTACGACTTATAGTCAAGGTGTCTGATAATTTCCAACATTTAATGGCCATTATTAAACATCACATTTTTCAACACGCATATCTGTGACCAGACTCATATGAATATTTTATCCATATTATTGATACTCCCAAGAAATTCAAAAGCAAAATAAAAAATATATATACAATTGAAATAAGAAAAAACCCAAAAAGAATCATATAAAGAAAACACCATGAAGTCTGCTATGAAAATTACAAAAATACAACAGAGAAGACAAAGTTGACAAACTGTCTGTATGTTACCAGAAATCAAAAAAATGAAAAGACAAAAACATTTCTACCAAGGCGGTCTAATTTGTTAATACTTCAGCATTTTAGAACAGGCTAAAAAGAGGTTTCTTTTCTATCCGTTTAGGGCTTTCAACGATTGTCTTATTTTTCATTTTTGGAATTAATAGACAATTTTTTGTTCTTTTTACTCGACAAACAAAACAAACTTATTGATCATCAACACTATCAGCTCATCAAGTATTAATTTCCCTTTTAGAAACAACGCAAGACTCTACATGATTTTAAGGGCTACAAAGCAGGGGGCACAAGTGAAACAAATGATAAAGGTAAAATGACACTCTATTCAGAATGAAATCAAAAACATAAATAATATTTTTCTCATTATGACTATTTTTCTTTTTATTTTGTTTTGTTTTTCAAAAATCAAATATAAATTGTATGAAGGTGTGACTTTTTTATGCTTTTCATTCTGTTATGTTGTTGTGATTTTAGAGGAAATCGGATATAGATTATTATTTGTTGTTGTTCTATCGCCACAAGATATAAAAACACACATACATATACTCCTAAATGTAAAGAGTTTTTACAAATTACAACACCAATACTAAAAAATGACAAAGAATCTTGTTAAAAGAGTCAGCAAGTCTAGTGTGATGGTTTGTATAGTTTAGTCAATTTGTTATAACAGTTAGTCTGACATGACGTTTAACACCCTACAGTACAACCAATGTCTGTTTGAAATTTGTAGAAATATTTTATGTGTAAAAACATTAGACTCACTTTGTATGGAAAGAAAAAACGTGTTTTAATTCTAGCGATGACCGTTGGACAAAATTAAAAATAGGTATTGTGTAATTTTTTAAAGGGGTTTTCAAACCGCATCCAATGATGTATTAATCATAAAAAACCGTCTGCTCATAATTGTAATTTATCCAAAATATTTAAAATTTTTAGGTTTTTTACTAATAAAAGTAAAATGTAAGCACAATTTTGTTATTTTGCGCTACACTAGACTAGACTTCAAAAAACCTTTCAGCACACATTGTATATTTTATTTAAAAAATACTGTAAAAATTAAAAAATTAAAAAAAAAATAACTAAAAAGGGACTTTTTGAAAGCGGCCCATCTCACGAACGGTCATCGAAAGAGTAGAACTATTTTGAAAACAATTATAAAAAATGACAGATTATTTGAAGCGGGGTAAAATATTGAATTTAACATAAAACATCTTGTCCCCCATAGGATATTTTCTTGAAAACAATGGACGACACTAAAATCAAAATATTTTGGATAACATCATATAACAGCGAATATTTTGAGGGGCATAACTCAAGCACCATTTTTTCTGAGTCGGTCTAATATACATACATATATAATATGTAATTCTCATGTCGGTTTATACCCATGATTAAACTTTTCGTCTTCATAGTTTTCCTACGCATTTTATCCATTCAACTCTTCATTCATTTATGGGAATTTATTTTTTATTATGAAAACTTTTTTTATGATTTGTTTGTATGTCTTTTTTTTCTTTATTCGACAAAAAGAAAAGAGATGAAACGTAGAATAAAAAAAGTAATAATTTTTATCTTTTGTTTTGGTTGCTTGTTTTAGTTGTTTCTCTGATCTGATGATTATTATGACAGTTTTTATTGTCATTTCCAATAGTTCAAGGATTAAAATTTATGTCTCTACTTTTATTTGATTTGTTTTCTGGTTGATTTTGGGTTTTATTGTGTGATTTTTTTCTTTATGATTTTTATAGATTTTATCCAAATTTATTTTTATAATTTACTCTAAGATTTTAAAACAAATTTGTTAAAGATGTTGTTTTGATTTTGTTAATTTTAATTTTTATGTTAATAAACCATAAAATTATGTTTTTTTTTGTGACCAAACAAATCGACAACAAAAGTTTGTTTATTTTTGTTAATACTTTAAGTAATTACTGTTCATGGTTTAAACTCATTTTTACGACTTAATTTTTGTTTTGTCACCATTTAATAAGTTTCCTAACAAAATATTTATCATACGAATTTCTTATTTATTTACAGATTTTTTACATTTAAATTGGTAAGTGAAGTAATAATTTGTTTATTTATATTAAAATAATATTTAAGCAGAAAAATAATAACAAATTTAGTTTAAAAAATCCATAAGACTTTAACAATTTCCGCCATGACCTCATATAATTAAACATTTTAAAGGCAACAATTAATTTTAAAATCTTTAAGACTATAATTTACAGCATTTTCTCATGTAATACCACAAAATCTTACTAGCACACTTTTACAGCAGAATATTATTTTTGTATGAAAATAATAAATAATAATTATAAATCATTCAATGCCACAATATTTTGCAATTTCAAACTTGCATATTTTATCACTCACTCGTCTGTCTATGTATTCGCCGTATTATTGATAGAAATCAACAACAAAATGTTATAATTAAAACATTTATGAAATTAACATTAAAATTAAATAAATTTTATAATTTATGCATAAATACTGCAACAACAACCACAACAAAAAGTAGCAACAAGTTTTTATCAGCGTATTTTTTTTAAACTCAGATCGTGTTAAAAGATTAAGTTTAATTGCAGTTCACAGTTAATCAAGTTCTAACAATAAATAAAACTCGTTGTATGCATATGTTTTTATATTCGGATACAAACTTAATCGCACAGATGCCAAATATAACTAAATTGTTGCAAACTGACTGACAAGACTTTAATCAAAACCAGAAAGGAAATGTGACTCTATATAAAAGCATTACGGAATTTATTTTGACTTGGTTTAAGGTTTAGTTTCTAATCAACCTTTTTAAAAGAGGGCGTTTTTGTTGCTCACACGTTTTGCACATTTTTTAAAAGTAATTTTCAATATATATATATATAATTTTTTTTAAACCAGTATCAAATTAAACAAATCACTTCATTCTTAGCAATTTATTTTAATTATTTTTGTTTACAAACATGTAGTCCGATCATAAACGTTTTTAAATATTAAATGTTGTTTGCAATTTAAAATCAATAATTAGTATGTAATTTGTTAAACTCCAAACTAATCAGCTGGAATAACGTTAATAATAGTTTAAATACTGTTTTAAATGATGTTTAAAAAAACAACATTGCACTAATAAAATCATTTCAAATTATAATTTACTTTGTGCTAAAAAGGTTATAGAAAATATAATTAGTGTTTCGTGATAAATAGAAGTAGATTTGTTTCCATTTAGAAGATAATACTTATTTTAGAGCTTTAGTATTCCGGAAGCAGGCTAAATGACTTTTTATGATAACTATTTTTTCGGCAAGGTATTTTTACCAACGTCTGTTACTTCTGACCTGTTTCTTATAATTCTATAAAAATAAGACTAAATTTTATACTCATAGCAAAACTACATCAGGAAAGAAAAAAACTTTCAAATTAATCAATGTAATGGCTTTTTAACGTAAACTGTTTATACCGAAATTGAGGGACTCAATAATTGCTATTCAATTCGTTATATGTAAATCTTATAAATGTTTAATTTGTTCTAAAGCCCGCAAGTATTGAAAATGTTTGTACAAAAACTCTTTATTTTTTTATTGAACAAACTTACTTTACAATGACTATTACTTACCATCTGCATTACTTTTATTTAGTCTAGTAATGACTTACTAGGCTACTTGCACTTATCTAACTCTTTTCTTGTAAGTTAGCGTTGCATTTTAACCCCTTACTTTTCAATTTAAGTGTTTGCTTGGCAATTAAAGATTTCAAGGCAAAAACAGTGATGTATTATTAAAAAGCATATCAAAATGTTTTGTTTAAATATCATAATTTTAAAAAAAAATTAAAAGCTTAAAAAATTTAAAAAAAACTCTTTTATAAATTCCTCAAGCAAATAAACAGCCATGTGGTCAAATTTCAACCGAAAAACACACGCCCTTAAACATAAAATTGTTCCATATTTAAATATACTCGCCATAAAATTAAAAGAAAATTAAGAAAATCTAAAGATTATAATAAACTATTGAACGTCTTAATGTGAACATTAAGAAAAGTGAATTACCATTTTATAAGTAGATTCTACTTCCAAAAAAACTACTTGGAAAAAATCATAAAAAATTCAATAAATTTTCTACAAAATTACAAGTATAATATTCATTTTAAAGCGATAACAATCACATTTCAGATAAAATTAAAATTAAATATAAAATAAATATATTTTCAAAACAAATTTTTCTTAAAAAGTACCCCATTGAGTATTGAAATCTGTTATTTTGTTTTGCTTCTATATACCAGCCAACAGCTACCGTTGAAAATTAGTTTTCAAAAATGATTGTTAATGGTTCGACTACAAACACTTATTCAATCAGCTATTTTTTCTGACTTCGACTGGTAAACAATTTATTTAATGCTATTTGTTAGTTTTTGTCTATAACTCTTGATTTGTTTGAATTCATGTTGAATTACAAAATTTTATTTATTTTTATTTACTTGGTTTAAACATGTTTTAAACTTTGTTTTAAACATCCAGTAAATAATTTATTATAAACGTATTTGCAGTATTATAGAAAAAAAGTTGAATATTAACGCTTCGTTGATTGTCATTAATTTCAATTAGACCTTTCAAAAGTAAATAGATGTGTGGAGTAAAATAACAAGCCGCATATCTACAACACATAATATTAACAAATATTTTATTTAAAATTGTTTGTCTTTGCACATTATTTGCATATTTAAGCCTAATATTAACAATTACACCGTTTCTTTATATTGTTTAAAGAGAAAATCTGCTTAAGTGGATTAGCATTATTTTAGGATTTGTTTTAATAAATATATTACATATATTACATAATTCCTTATATTTATCCTTTTAATTTTGAAATTTTATAAAGAAGAAATTATGAAAATTCAAATTTGTTTAAGAAACAGTTTACTTGAAATGAATTTCCTACTCTAACTTTAAATTTTCAATTTTCAATCTATTACTTGTTTTCGAAATCATAAACTCCTCCAAAAACTTTTTTATTATTGTTTTTACTAACAACAACTGCATGCAGCGGCTTATTTTCATTTTTTTTTTTTTACAAAATTGATATGGCGTGATTTCTTTAGAAGTTTTTTTTTAATGTCGTAATATTGTTGCACAATCATTTTCAATTTAATATCATTATGTGCAATTTGTCACCAGCCCAACGTCAATCATCTGTCGGTACTTTTATTTATACTACATTTTTTTCTAAACAACAGCCCTCGCTATAAATTTAATAGAGTTCACTACATATATATATATTTTTTTTTTTTTCAATTTTTCTCCATTTTATAGACCCCACATATTTTGTGTGTTGATTTTAACTTCAGTGAGTTTAGTACTTACATACACATGTATGTAGGTCCCCCTTCCACAATATCAGTTTACTATAAATTTTCTATAATGTTTTTTATGTTGGCCGCATCATTATTTATTTAGTGATTGTGTTCATTTTGCATTTGTTGATGACTTCGTGACAAAAAGTGTTTAAAAAGTCAACAATATTTGTATTTTTTCAGGAAAAAAACTCTCTTTGCTTGGGTTTATTGTAGACCGATTTTTCTATTTATTTTTCAATCTGTCATTTTTATTACGTGTGATTTTTTTGCAAATTGACCAATTTGTACGCTGTGCTGTGGAGTGTATTTTTTTTTTTAAATTTAATTTATTGCAATTTTAAATTCAATTACATATTTGTTTATTTTTATGTTGTTATAGTAAAACAGTAAATTAACTCTTTCACTTATACGGAACACCAGTGTCCCAAGGTTTTTTTAAATTTTTTCGATTTAGAGCGTTATTTTGGGATCACAGCTACAGTAATTGGTTTTATTCATAAATATATTAGTTCTTACAATTTGACGTCATCAATGCTAAAAAGGATAATATCCTGCGATATCCTTCGAAAATACTTATTTTTAGTGTGTGGTGAATCATATTCATATAAAGTCCAGCGGTTTAGCTTTATGCCTGAAATGGTTAAATCGAAGAACTCTTTTTTATAAACAGGTGGTGTTTTATTTAAAATTTATTAAAATGTTTACTTTATAAAAATTCATAATGGGTCTATTAGGCTAGGTCATAATGTGCTGGATATTGTAGATTGATTTCCACTAGACACGCTACAACTGGTGTACGGATGAAATTTGGCACGCACATATATCCAAGGATGATGCCTATTGAAAATGGTTGAAATGGGTCCATAGAAAAGGGTTTCTGAGCTCATAATTATGTTAAATATATAGATATATCGATTAGATACGGCACAACTAAGTTTTATAGAAGTCTTGATGACGCTGCCAAATTTCATAAAGATCGGGCCCCATTTGACCTTAGCATCCATACAAAGTCCCTTTCAGAAAATTACTTTGTGTGTCCCAAATTAACTTATAAACACAAATATCGCGATGAAATTCAGAACAATAAAATGTTATGTAAATATAAATATATTTACAAAATTTTATCGGGCTTGGTCCATATTTGCCCCTAGCCCCTATATAAAGGCTTTTTCTGAAAATTAGTTTTTCATCCATAAATTGCTTTAATGTATCGGAACAAAGAAATATTGAAGATAAATGCTTTATTATGAAAAATAAATCACATTTAATATTCATAACTAGTGTAGGTTATAATATGGTCGGCCACGCCCGACTATACTTTCTTACTTGTTTTCGCTGAAAATGTTTTTAACTTAGTGAGAATTAAGCTAACGAACAAGTCTTTGTATGTCCATACATATCGTACAATGTCAAAAAAATCCTTTTCTAGATTTCTATGATAATTTAATTAGTTCTTACATCTAAGTATATAAGGCAACTACCATTGGTATATAAGTTTCCCCCTACAAATAGTTCCAATTATATTAATATTTATTTACAATACAAATGTCTTTATGTCTTGTATATGAATTTCACTAATTAGTTACTTTTTTTTAACATGCATCCACTAAAAGAATGATCTTTCAATATATGTTGGGAAATCACGAAAAAAATTAAAGAAGCATTCACAAATCATTAATATTACATGTGATCACAAGCAACAACTTAACAATTCTTTAAAATACTTCCCTTTAAAACTCAAATTTAGAACAAGACCACAGATTTCAATCACACATACTAAGTATCTTGCAGCACTAGTAGTAAAATTAGTAGAATGGAAATAAACTGTCACAATCATCTAAATCAAAAGACATGACAATGACAATATTGTAATATTTTTTCTTGTTGTTGTTTGGTTTCCCATCTTGACGTTATACGTTTAAACAAGACATCGTTATTACACGGGAACCAGCCCATCATTCATGATCATTCAACTTAAAAAGCATTTCCAATGTATCTTACATTCTCCCTATAAGTTTGTATGTTTGTTTGTAATACATAATTAAATGCTTGTCAAATTTCGTTCTCATCTATTTTCTTCTTCATCTTGTACTTTAGGAGCACCTTTTACAAAAGTTCCAGTTTTATTTTTCTCGCTGTTTAGGGATTGTCATTGGCACTATGACGATGGTGATGGTGACGATGATGATGATGTTGCCATTACTGCTGCTGCTGTCTATGAATGACGCCACACGACATCATTTATAGAGGAGCAAGCTAAACATCGACCACACACATTTTGATTTAGAAGCAAATAATACTTAAGACGAGTTGATTTTTTACTACGTACACTTTGCTGTTGCAGTCCAATATTTATATTGTATAAATACAAATGTATGTATGTAAATGCCAAAGTTTCTTGTTAGTAAAATGTTTGGTTTGCTGATAGTATCAGTGATATAAAAGTATTAAAAGTAAAATTCGAATATATATCCAAGAAAACACCAAGTCGACGTCGAAAGTAAAATTGCTGTTTTTTTTGATAATTTCTGATAATTTTTTAATTATTTTAAGCCAAGAAATCTGTTTTAGTACCAAGATTGAGTCGAAACAACTCATTTTCCGTCGACAGCAAATTTTACGACGACTCAAAATTTATGTCGACGTCGAGGAGGTAATAATTTATACTTACTTTCAATAACTGCTTCATACTGTCTACATTACTTTTAAGTATTCTTGTAATGACTTACATATAGATACTTAAGTACTTCATTTTGAGTTAGCCTCTTTATTTTTCCATTTTATTTGATTGCTCGCTAAAAACACACAGAATGAAAATAGTTTTTCTGTGTGAAAACCATTATTGTTACGAGTATCAAATCATCCAGAGCCTAGTTCAGTTCTAGTCCAGACTCGATTAGTTCAAAAAGCTCCTTAATCGGTCTAAATAAAACTAAACTCTTTTAAACAGCTGTCTCATGTCGGAATTCAAACTCTATAAAATGTTTGATTTTTTTTCCTGCCTTTTGGTTAGCACATCATTCATGATGAGTGTCTTGCGGTAGACTTTGTGACTACGTCATCTTAAAATACTTGATCATGTTTAAGTTAAAATCAACATCATCATGTACTCGTAGCTAGTTTGCCACTACAACAGATCGTGTCAATGAAATTTGTTGTGCTTACACCCAAAATAATAGTAAGAAGAAAAAATTCAACACACATTAGATCAGCATAAGTATGATTGGGGTGATCACTGATCAGTGTAATGTAGTGACAATACTTAAGCATCATACTTTATAAAAAAAGAAAAAATAAAATAAAACGTGAGGTGGTTATTAAATGTTGTAAATACTCAAAATAACACGCGTTGCAAAATGCAAATAGAAAAAAAGTATGGTTGCTTAAGTTTATATAGATGGTATGTATTTGAATTTTTTTTCTCCTGGCGTGATGTGATCACAGCTCATTATAGTGATCACTTATGTGAAAAATGTAGACAAAAAGTTGTTGCGAGTTATGTGTGTAAAATAAGATCAATTTTTTAGTTCTGCTACTCACTCAGCCACTAGTTCGCTTGATTGCTTCCTTGCTCATTCATTCTCTGCCAGTGAATAGTGTGTTTGTGGTAATGTGTCAACGTTAACAATGTAAACTGTCAAATTTGACATTTTGTGGTTACAAAGCAATATGTAACAAAAATAATTCTGTACGAGTTTTCATGGACGGAACATGCCATCTCTGTTGATGTGAATGATACACGACAGAAACAAGATGATTTTGTCATGCTTCTTGTACCTTGTTTATTTGTCTGTCTCTTTATCTACCGGTCTATAGGTCCGTCTGTTTTGTTCTACTATATGTATGTATTTGTTGTATATGAGGATTAAAGACAGCTGTCACAAAAAATAAAACTAGAACTGTGATAAAGCGTTCGGAAATCATCGCAAATAAACTAAATGTATACTAGTCTTGTAATTAAATTTATTTACAGAGTAGTGTCAACTACTTATTTTGTAGCTTTTAAATAAATTATTCAAAATTTATTTGCTTTTTTTATTATCTGCCTGACCATGCAAGTGAAGTTTTAAATTTTATTTAATAACTAATTGACAAAATGTCAAGTTAAGTAAAAATTCAAAAGTACTATCCGACGTGTTTTACATTCTGGTACCAAATTTTTAACACTACTTGCAACTACTTCCATAACAACTTTTAATGTAACACATCCCTTAGGCCATTAACCAACCAGTAGGTCCTCTTCATTA
Source organism: Lucilia cuprina (assembly GCF_022045245.1). Classification (NCBI taxonomy): domain Eukaryota; kingdom Metazoa; phylum Arthropoda; class Insecta; order Diptera; family Calliphoridae; genus Lucilia; species Lucilia cuprina. The sequence continues at coordinate 1,654,650 of NC_060950.1, read as the reverse complement.
TTAACTGTCTCATGCAACAAAATAAATAAACTATTTAGGCAAAAACGAAGTAGTAGAAGTAAAAAGAGTTAAATAAAAATAATATCACTTACAAATAGATACGTTAATTTATACAATATGCGTGACCACGTTTGGGTCTCGTTATATTTTGCCATAAAAATCGAACTAATATCGAACCATTTAATTTATATTTTTTATTATTTTCGAATTCTAATTAATTGCAGCATGTGTCCGGCCTCTGGGGGATAAGCAATATTATAAAATTACAACTTGTTTATTTAAGCTGCTGTTTAACACAAGAAAAAACAAAAACTTTATTTAACTTGTCTTGAAAACGATAAGAAACTAAAACATTCCTATAAAGAATTGTTAATTTGTTCAAAATCGTAATGAGTGCTAGTGATATTGTTAAACAGAGTGATATTGTATAACAGATGCATTAATTGAAACCGTAGCTAAATATTTTTTAAAGATACAGGAAAAAATATTGAATAAGAGGAGCTATTAATAAACAACTTGTTCGCAAACGTCAAACAACTGTCATTGTTTCATTTTATATTTTTTTATTTAGTAAAAATAAAATAACAAATTTAACAGAAATAGGTAAATAGTTAGTTGTTATTATTGCATTATAGAAACATTTGATACCCTACTTCGACATCATAATGCGACAGAGAGAATACAACTGAATTAGTTTGGCAGATATATTGATTTATTCATTTTATCGAAATATTTATCTTAGATCCACAAAAAAATATATTTATACAATGAGTCCTTATTAAGTTTTAGCCATGACGTCCATGATGACGACGTCATGAAAGTTCTATGGGTGGTGATAAAGTTGACTTAAAATTGCAAAATGTGCAATATAGATCCACGATTTCATCAAGAAACTGGAATACTGTAAAAAACGGTCAAGACTTCCTCGCTACTATATAAGTGGTGCACAAAAAAAAAAAACAATTTAGTCTAACTTTTAAGAATTTTTAATTAATCAGTAGGTATAGATAGATATTCTGGCTTATGATTTATGTTTGGATATCTAGAAATTCTTGGTAATATTTTTTGTAAACGTATTTTTGTTGTGCTGTTGTGTTTAACAACGTAAACATTTCATTTATTAATTAAAATTAGCTATTAATCAACAATCTGTTCTGAAATTAGCGCATGTTGATGATGTCTGAGACGAGTTGAATTAAGGTGATCTCCTCAGCTGAGTGGTTGTGCTGCCGCAGATAACTGACTGACTGGCTAACTGACATTTAGCTGAATTGTACAGTGAGATGCTGCTTGATATAATGTTAAGAGTTTGCTAGTGGTCGAGCTGGGGGTGACTGACTGGTTGAACAGTGTTGAAATATTGACTCTGCAGGTGATTTCATGTGAAAAGACAGTATCTAGTTAAATTATGCCTGCTGAGAATTTTGTATGTAAAAAGGTGAATAAACTGTTTAATGAAACGGATGCATTAATAAATTTTAATATAAAATTGTATTGAACTTTTTGTTCGTCGTTTGTTTCAGTAATTCTTAAAACAAACAAAAGCAAATTTATTATTAATTAACAATGTTTGAAAGAGGAAAACAAATCATCAACATATTTTTAAATCGATGAAATATAGTAAAATAATGTATTGTTAAAAAGTCAATATACCTAAATGATTTATTTATAAAATTGTTGGTTTAAAATATTTTGAAATTATGGACTAAATTTCTATAATTCAGTTTAATGTCGGATGAGTTGAAATTGTCGTAAAGCTTAACTTACAATATTCGTGCCGAGTTTATAAATTTTACTGTACAGTCTACATTTGTTTCTTTAATTAACACTTTTCATATTCATTATTGTTTCATATACTTACAAGCTAGACGACATCACATCAAAATCGGCTAATGAAAAAGCTGTCTAAGCAGCTTTTCCAAGAAGTACATTAAACTACATAAAATTAAACCACCCTGAGTGTTTAAATGAATCTCTGCACTCCAAACAGCAAAACGAAAAATTGAATTTCTTTCAACATCAACTCAAATAAATATATGACCAAGTTTTTTGTTGTTGTTTTCGTCTTGTGGTGTTGGCTACTGATCTTAATTTGTACGAGTTTCAGAAACACAATGTTTAGAAAATGAAAATTCCCAAATACTGCAACTCCTGGTTGTACATGAGACTCAGGCTGTGTGGCAACACAATCAAACATACATAGCTATTACCAAAGACTGTGGCAGCTTACAAACACACATAATAAATTAGGAGTCAAGTTTATTTATGATTCTTATTCAAGTCAGTGAGTTTTTGTGTTCAATGATTTTTTGCTTAATTTTATGTTTTTGTTCTGTTGGTATAAGTGGTGGCTGTGTCTCTGGGTGTCTTTCTCTACATTTCATCTGGTTTTAAATTGTTGTTGAATGCTTGAATGCATTTTGCATGAAATTCTTGTATTGTTACTCTCGCTCTATGATTTGGTAAGTTGTAGTGTTGCAAGCTGCAACAATATCAGCAACAAACAACATGCCACCATGAAGCTGCTACAACAAGAAGCAAGTAAAGAAATTGCTATTACTACTGCAAAATTCATCCTGGACACATAAAAAATCTTGTATAACAATTTGGTGTGCTGGTGAAGATTAAGTCCCACAAAGGAAAAACAAATGAAAAACACAAAGAGGATGGCAAAAAATAAACTTATATACATATCTCGACGAAAGCTTTAGTCCATTTGCAACTTTTAGGAGGTAATTTGAAACAGTTAAGGAAAAGTGTTGTGGCGTCAAAAATAAACAAACAATCCAAACAGACAAATAAAGTTGTTATAAAGTCTGTTCTGTTCCTGCTTAAGGTTACTCATTCTTTGTATATAGTGTTATTTAGCTGATGATATGTATATTGCAGTCAGATATGATCTGTCAAGCCACCACTAAAGAACGTGCTTTACATATTAGTAAAATTAAAAGTACTACTATAATTCCAACAAAATTGTGATCCCATGAAAAACTAAATAAATGGAGCCATAATAGGATAACTGAAAGTGTTACTTTAAATTGATTAAATAAGTGTGTAATTGGACACGGTGTGCCAAGTACTCAAAACAAAAATACTACTTTGATAAAGGAAATCTTAAAAAGATTGAGGCTTTAAGTCTAAAATTACACTGAAGCAAAGCACAAGATGAAAATATTAAAGCTATCAGTATTAGTACAATTACTTATACCAATACTGCCTCTCAATTATCTCATAACATTTAAAGAGTTAGTTAAATTAAAAACGTCATATGTCACAAATACATTAAATGTTATTCATTCGTCATTAGGCAACAACATTAACACGTTTAATTTGTTACGATGGTGCTACAGATCGTTTGCAACGGTTCAACAGTTTTCAATATCTATTGAACAAAACCAGCAAAGCAATAAAGCACATAAAATACAACAAATACGATCTAATTAAAAAAGGGTTAAAAACAATAAAATATGTATAGAAATAAAAACTAAAAAATTAAAAACAAATTAAGCGTCAAAGTGTTGGATGTTAAATTGACAATATTAGCGGCATATATGACACACAGAGACAAGCAGACAGACGGACGGATAGCCCGCCAAAATATTCTTCTCTATATATGTACATATGATGACTGCTGACCTTTAGCCAAATAAATTACCTTGATGATGATGACGTTTTGTTGGGAATATTGTTTAGCTGACTGAACACCAGAGCCTCAACAATGAAAAAGGTGCGTCCGACTAAAGGAAAAAAATATAAAAACAAAATTTAAACATATTGAATACAATAAACAATCGGCATTAAATGACAGTAACTGACACAGTAGTGTGTACTTTTTATGGCTAATGATGCAAACAACATAATAAACTAAACTTCTTTGGAAGCATCAACATCATGTCGACTGGCGTCGTCAGGCAAAAACCAAGGGTCCGTTTAACATTAAAATATTTTATGTAGTAAGTGTAAACGCCCCCCAATAATCGGAATAGTGTGCACAGTTGTGCACAGCCAAACCCTTTTTTCCCAACTTCATGTTGATGTTGCAAAGTCAATCAATTTCATTAACTCAACTCTTTTCGGTTATTTTTCTGTTGTTGTTGTGATGTGTGCCCCAAAGTGTTTTTGTTACTTGTATAATTTTTTGTTTTTGTTAAGGTGAATGTTTATCAAAGTGTTGAAATCGTCACAGATGTGAACAACAATTTCATTATTGTTATTGAACTATTTGTACAAACGAGTCCGACTACATTATTTAGTCCGGCTATAGTTTTTAAATTTGTCATCAATATCCGTTTGATGATTTTGTTCTGTAAACTAACTGGCCGTAACAAAAGTGTGAATTACATTGACACTTTAGTTTATTTCATTCTGTCCGAACAGACTGACAAACTCATTTAGCACAAAAGTATCTTGAACGAACTGATTTTGTTGTATCCCTTTTAATTTTTCTAAATTATTTGTATAATGAAACTCAAGTATTGGATTTTTGAATCATATGAGTTCAAACTATTTCGTTGTTTTTTTTTAAGTTTTTGTTACAATAAAACTGACATTTGAATTATGTTGCTGATTTTCTGGTTCATTCGATTTTAGCAGTGTTCACATACGCATGGTCACACTTTCACATAAATAAGATGCTTTGATGGACTTAAATTGGTGTACAGTTACACATCTGTTATAGTAATCCTTTTCTTCGTTCATTATTCTGATTAGAGAGGGTCGTTCGTAAAAAGTATGTTAATTCAATACTTTATAATATTCCTTGTGATTACAACTAAACTGTTTTTATATTAAGTACTGAATTTGATCTAAAATAAATTCGAATATCAAGGCAAGTGAATAACAATGCATCTCTGCACAACCCTCGCATGTACAAATTTTTGCTCTGTTTTCTTGTTATTTTTTATAAAGTTGGTATATTTTCAGAGTGTTAAGTAACTTGAGTGACATTTGACAGTTGGCTGTCAATCGTCAATCTTGAGTATTGGTCATACACTAAAAGTGTATTATTGGTAAGCGTGTGTATACAAATGAGTGTATCGTTACAAGTAAACAAAAAAGTGTCTAGTTTTAATCTTTGTGTAAATCTGTCAATTAGTTAAGATTACGAAGGAGTGAAAAAAGTACTTGATGATAATAAAATGTGTATCAACTTTGATTAAAGCCGCTAAATCTTTTCATATTTCCATCTAGAGTTAAGTACTTGTTGATGGAATATGTAAACGTTTTAAAATTAGAAATCTTCGAAATAATAACTTCGAAATATTCTCATGATCTAACCTAAATTTTTTTCTCACACTCTTTATATGATGTGATGAAGATTTTAAAAACATTTATCATTTTGTTTAAAATTTAGTGTTTTGATGTTTTTTACTTCTTTTATATACATATACTATTTTGCCCCAAAACCTTTGCACAGGTGATTGATGATGAACTCTTTTAGTTCAGTAAACACCGGAATTACACAGACTTTGACTTTGGAATGTATATAAAACTAAAATTATTAGCTGATAACTTTCGAAACTCCACCCTGAAAGGGGTGTCACTTTAAGGGAGTAGCCGTAGTTTTAACATTTTGCCGACTTATAATTTAGATTCCAACAAAATGAAACAAATGCCGCCAAATTACTTTTTATTTAGTTTGTATAATGCTCATGTGCATCTCTATTTCTCTGTTTGGCCACAAGTATTGTGTGTAATTAACGCGGAAAACTTAATTATAAAGATACCCAAACATACTACGCTTGTGCTTTTACGTTAAATCAAGCCAAGAATAAACTTAAAGGAATTTATAAAATTAAAAATAATTTTAAAGAAAATAATCGTTGCAGGTACATACATTCATATTTAACAACTTTAGAACATGGCCTAGGCGATGATTCACTAAAGCTTGAATGCAATCTCCGGTTTATGTTGTTTAATAAATTGAATAAATTGTTTACTGACAATATTGCAACAATAGTTAACATTTAGATTGGGTAAAGCAGAGCTTGCGAAGAATGTAGACATTGTTTTTATTTGCAACAAAATAAAAAGTCCTATTACGATTAAATTTGAAAAGTTTTTTCCTCATCACGAACTTAATTTTCAAATTTCATAATTCTTTTTGGATGATTATACAATTTGAGAACTCTGTTGTACATGTTTGCATTAGGAAAGCCTCAAAATATAAATTACTGATGTTCCCGCTTAAAATGAAAATTTAGTTAATTCCAAGATACCATTAGATCATTTCTATACATTATTTCTGTTCTGATGTCGGTGTTCGGTTCAAAGGAGAAATATAATGTGTTTTTTAGATTTCTATGTTTTTTGACATAATTATTTAATTAAATAATTAAAAATATTACAAATAACATCTCAGTTTTTTTTCTGTTTTTCAAAATTTCATCTAGTTTATTTAAATATTTGAAAATCCATGGTCTCCCGATCTATTGTAACCTATATTATAAATAGATATATTGAATAGGATACTATGCGTTTCTGCAAATGTTTGTAACACCCAAAAATATTGGTCTACAGATGGGCTCACGGCTATGTCCGTCTGTGTGTTCGTGTAAACATAGTACGCACGCACTAAAAATTATGCCGATGCTTTAAATTATACAGGTATAAATAATACTTCCATATTTGTGAAAATCGGGCCTCATTTGACACTAGCCATATTAAAAGTCACCTTTATAAAATGAAAGTCAATTACATATTCGGTGATAAACACTAATATCACCATGAACATTTTTCTGAAATACTACCAGCTCATAATTCGCTATATATTATATATGTATCATTCATATGATATCAATACTGAAGTCTGAGAAAATTTAAATTTTAAAAAAATACTTTCTTATCCGTTAACCAAGCTCACCAAATATTTACTCCAGGATAAAAATACCTTGGCATTAACTAAAAATTTTGATGGAAATATCAGTACCTCGTATGTGCTCTATACAAACGGGCCTGCCTAATGTTCATACATTCAAGGATTTGTATGAATATATAAATGCAACCAACCAACGAGTGTAGTAATTATTGATACGCAAGTAAATCATTACATTGTGATGTGGTGTCAAATTCACAGCATGCCTCAACTCATACTCGCTCATATATTTTCCACTCACACCTCTAAGCCAGTGTCAGTTGATGGCAGGCAGATATTGGTTTTATGAGCTTGATTAATCGTAGAGCTGCTGTTAGTTTTTGTGGATCCTTCCACCATTTTACTCTGTCTTTACTCAGGTCTTATTTATTTGTTTTTTTTCGCTGGAATTTAACTAGATGGAGTATCTTGTGGCGCTGTCTCCTCTCTATGTGTATCATTGTATGTTGCAGATTGTTGAATTTGCCAACACAAGCCTGTTGTGTGTTTATTGCTTTGAAAATTCTTGTACTCAACTTCAAATTGCACAAAAGTGTCGTCTGTTTTTGTGGCCTGTTATAGTCACGAATTTCAGCATGCACTTTATTAATTAGTTAGTGTGCATTTTTATTCGGAGTGTGTACGAGTGAGTGCGATTACGTTGCAGTTACCATATTGAGACGCGCGTGTCGTTATCACGCAATGCAACATCTCTTCTAGAGGACCCCCATGTGAGTGAGTTGGTACCCAAAATGTAAACATTTTCCGTATGATTTGTTTTTTCTAAGTAATGCTAAAATATTTGGAGACATATTGATATGCGTAAAAAAGATCAGGCGTGAAAACCAAAGTCAAGAACATCGCACCTTAAAAAAAACGCTGTTACGTGTTTTTGGCTAATAAAATCTCAATATGTAAGCTGTAAATAAAATTAGCTTTAAACAATTGGAATACGTTTTAAGAGTAGTTAATATTATTTTGTTTTCTTACTCCCTTACGAAAATGTTTATTAGTAATTTTCATTTCATTACCAACAATTTCATTAAATATCTATTGTAAATTTTCGATTAATACACAATTTGTTGCTACTACTCAATAAACTCTACACACACTTTAGCCGCTATATCGATATAAATAACTTTATCTGCTCATTTATCTCCCACACCAACAAAAACAAATAAAAACAGCATCAACCACTGTTAATATCTTCCATCGTCCTGCCACCCTATCTTTGTTAATCCTTGTAATAGAGACCCCTTAAAAACAAATTTGTCTATTTTTTCATTTTGATACTTTTATTCGAGAAATTCCGAACAAAAAGCAGTTAAACAAAACGAGTAACCAGAAAATTTCGATTTTACGGCGATTATCATTGAGTTGTGATTTATTTAGCGGAACAATTTGTCAGTAGCTGAAGCGAGGAATGAAAAAATATAAATAAAACGAGAAACTCGTGATTGCCACAAGGCCTAGAAAGGAAGATGTAACATTTTGTATAGAATTTATTATAAAAAGCCGGAAAAGGGGTTGTTAATGTTCTGATTGCTAAATTTTGCGATGATTTGTAAGTTCTTTACACCCAAGGACGTTGGTAAATGAAAAGTGAGTAATAATAGGGTGTTGCAGAAAGTGTATAGAAAATTTTTTTATCTGTTTATTTCTATATTTTTCCTTATGACATTAGAGTTTTCATGAGTCGGTTTTGTAAAGTAAAGTAAAAAAGAAACACTACCCTAATAAAATAATACAAAATTTTGTCTCTTAAAATGCGAAGAATAATATCACCACTTTTTGAAAAGTTAAATTATTTTGTAAAAGTATGAGTGAAAAGAAATTGTGTATTATTTCAATATATCACACATTATCTCTGGTCTCATTATCATTTGCGAATGTTGCACGGATTACCACAAACCACCACCATCAACATGCTCAACGTATGACGGACAATGATTTGGTACGGCAAAGTGTTAAATTTAGTCATGTTTCAAATTGTTTTTTTTTTTTTTTTTTTCAATTCTTTAGCACTCATGAGTCATGACACTTGCCTGGTTTAGATATTTAGACAATAATGATAACAATCATACCAATGATCATATTAGAAATTTCCTTCGCATAAGATGATAATTATGATGATGTTGGTGTAAACGTAGCAGTACGCTGTAGCCATAGTTGCCAGATAAATTTGCAGTAAAATCGTCAAATTTCGGGGAAAAAATCGTCAAAATCGTCAAAATGGTTAATCGAAATCGTCAAAATAAAAAACACTCTTTTTCAACAAAAAAATATTTTATTTTCAATAAAATATAATAAAACATTAGTTATTTTTGTAAAACAAAAATATTTATAAGAACAGAACAAATTAATTCGTGTTTTAAATAAAATAAATGAGATATTTTTACATAAAGCTTTTAAATTAATAATGACTTAGTATTGTATAAAATACTTAACAGTTTTACAGTATTTTACAAATATATATTGCAATAATTCAGGTACAACTTTTTAATCAAAACAATTACATTTCTTTAATTTTAAATAGTCTTTTACGTATAAAATTGATTCTAAAGATTCCTTTTCTAATCTATTTCTAGTTTTTGTTTTATTTAAGTTTACCTGGCTAAAAACTCTACATTTGCAGAGGAGTGTGGTAAAACTAAAATCTTAGAAATAAATTTTGTTAATATGGGAATCTCTCCTTTTCATTTCTGATAAATTTTTCCAAAATTCTAATAATTTCATTTCATTTTTAGAATCCCAATTTATTAATTTTAGTTGTCTAAATTCCGACTCTAAATCTTGTTTTTCATTTCATTTTCTGTTGACTCGTCAACGCAGAAAGAAAATGAATTTGTTTTTAAAAGATTAGTTACGTCTGAAAACTGTTTTACTCCTACAATATTTTTTATTATAGCATTTGCTTTTGTTCGTCCTAGAGTAATGTTAGCTGCAGTATTGGAATCCTTAATTAAATGTTGACATACCTTTAACTCTTGCTGTCCCGCTTTTCAGAACATGAATTAATGTCTGAATTTTTTAACCAGTCCTCCTTAATTTTTCTTTTTTTTTCGTTTGTCAGCCTGAAATAATAATATTAGCATTAGATAGCTTTTTATTTAAAAATGTTTGTTAAACTTACCATCGAAGTACTGCTGCCACTTTCATCGTCTTGGTTGGCGCCATCATCGCCACTTGTTTAATATAGGCGTTAAATACTTAAAATATCAACACTTCAAACAAATACTATTATTTTATGGTTAACATATATCTATCACTTTTGCACTTAACTATTTTTACAATCACAAATGACATTTTTCTTTTTCAATGTTGAATACTCTATGTTTCAAAAAATCGTCAAATTTGGGGTCAAAATCGTCAAATCATCAATATGCATTTTTTGGTACATAAAATCGTCAAAATGACGATAAATCGTCAAATCTGGCAACAGTGGCTGTAGCAAATTTATTAAGCTTTGGAGTAATAAATCGGAGGATTTTGTAACTATTCGTATTTGCTTATATTTAATTGAAATTAGTTATGCCTGGCTATTTGTTAGAATTGAATTAGCAATGCTAAGTTTTGTATTGACAACAATTTTTTAGTTATGCCTAGTTTTTTATATAAAATACGAACGTGGGAATTAAAAATGGAGCAAATTAATTTAAATTGAATTGAAAACTTTATGAAGTGTAAAATTTGTCATGAATGTATAATGGATTTGGGAACCAAAAAGAATATAATTAATTTTGTTCTCAGGGTCAGGATGAGAATAAAATAAAAATTAAATCTTAAAGTCAACTTTGACATTTCAAAGCCATTTTGTATGAGATGACGATCTTGAGAAAAAAATTTAATTTTTGCAATTAAATTTCAATTTAGCATCCCGGCCAATACAATCATATTTTTTCATAATTTTTCTCATATTTTATTTCTTGAGGGTTGTCTAAAATAAATATGAATTATTTGGCAATTTAACAAGCTGACATATCACTGTCAAATCAGAGTTGTTTTTCCTTTATCCCTCCAAGGCAATATATGAAATCCATACCTTTTGACGCAATATACTTCCCCTAAAAATCAAAATATATACTTGGTGCTTATTTTGTTGCTGGTTTTTGTATGACGTTTAAAACATTATTGTCATCATGTCATAGTGACAGCTAACCTAACAACAATTACAATTGCTCTTGGTGCCGTAACAAAAACACACAAACAAGCAGTTACAGTTACAAAATTTGTAAAGAGAGCTCTATGTAAAATAGTGGTAAACAATAACGGCTAATAGACAAAACCTTAATTGAAGTTAAGCAGAATGTTTATTGGAACTCAATTCGAATAAAAAGCGTAAAACAATATACGACCACCATCAAACGAATAAACACAAGCAAACAAACCAAAACTGTCAAAATTGACATGACACTTTCTTTGTTCAAAGCCCGAGATGAAACCAGAAACAACATGAAAACAACATTTTAATTGTAGTTGAATAAAATGAGAATTGTTCCAAAGGTGTTCATGGGTATGTGTGTATACATTTGTATTTAAAGAAATGTCTCCGACTTCTCCCTGTCGTTGACACTTGACATGCATATGAAAATTCTGACACGTCATCGCACAGTTTCGTTACGATTTTCAAAAAATTAGCTGCTTTCAGAGAGAAAATGAAACCATGTATGTCAATTTAACGCTGCATATGGTTGAACAATAAGGAGTAAATAAATTTCCCTGATTGACATTAAGATTTTCTGTGTCTCAAATTTTCTTTAATGTTTTTTTACAAAAGCTAATTTTAAAAGACAGAGTTTGACAAATCATTTGATCTACTCTTATATACTTTATAATAAATTTATTGATCCAATCGATCTATTTCCTTGTCTAATTATACTTTTTCGAAAAGCGGCTTTGATATTATTGAAAATTAAAAGTTTTTGATTTGAATATTATTAGCATAGTACAGTTGTTTTTATTGGTACACTTCCTTACTGAATGCTCCATTAGTAAGTTTTATTTCAAATAAAAATATAAATCATTGGTTGTTTTTAACTACTTACTTTAACTAGGGTTCGAACCTCAAATTCTTGTATATTATAAAGGCGTTCTAGGATAATGACTACAAATTTTAATATACAACTTAGTACCAAGTAATTCATGAAATAACAACATCACCAAAATATATTTTTTGTGAGTACTTTAAAATTAAACATATTTTAGAAAAAAGTAGTGAGTGAATGAATTTTGTATTTTTCATTTTGTTAATCACATGGACGTTGCATACATTTTAAAATGTGACTTACATTAGGGTTTTTATAACAAACTTTTTATTTTATAAAAATTTTATTATATGTTCTTTTTTTATAAAATAATAAAAAGCTTATGTTTCCAACTTGTAATTACTTTGTTTTTTCCTAAATGATTTGAAAATAAATGTACCTTTTCAATCATTGTTTAATCCTTAAAATCAGTTCAATCTTTTTCAAAAGTGTGAGTATACCTATAAGTATTAAAATAAAAAACTCCAGATTCTAAGAATCATCTCATCAACTCCTGACAAGCATGATAAAAATCCGAAATAATTACGCATGTCATAATGCCATGAAAAGTAGTTAATTTTTACAAAATGCATAAAAAATGTACAAAATCAGATTGTTACTATAATACACCAATGAATAAGAAAAATAAAATTAAATATTGTTTTGCAGTTATTGTTGTTTTGTTCTACATACATATATGTATATCCCAAATAAGACAGCGTTCAAAATCTTTAAGACAAAAACAGACAGATAACAGCAGCTCCAACAAATACACACACATGCATACATTTATCCATCCATCCAGTCATGTAGAATCCAAATCCAAACAAGCTGAAGATGCGCGCATTCCAGAAGCCAAAATGAGAAATCTGCACCATGTTGATAAAATTCATTTTTTTACACATCTTCTGAATATTGAAGCTCATACACTCCAGAGCACACAACAGCCAAAAACACCAACCAACATGCCACCACATATGATTCTTTGAGTGAGTGTATGATGTTGTATGCCACCACAATGACTAAATAACTGACTGACTGACGACTGTTAAAGCTTTTGAAGATATAAGTCAACATAAAGCTAATGACGTTCCATAAGTCAGATCACAAAGCAGTAGTCATCTCATGAGGAAACAAAACAAAAACAAATTTCTCAAAACAAAATACCAAAAACAGAATGAACGAGCAACCAGCAGAGAAGTGAAATCATTCATCAGTGGCAGATTAGTTGGAGGTATGAATCCATCATAATTTTTTTCTTCTTCAGTTTATTTTTTTAATTTTTTTGCGTTCTTGTGATATTTTTTAAGACAAGCTTTAGGTATTTTTAAGCTTTTGTACACAGCTAGTGGTGACGGTGATGTTGGTAGTTTTGGGTTGCTTGGTTGATAGTAGTTGTGGTGGCAATAGATTGCCTGTGCTTGATCATCTGCCTAATACATTGTTAGTGTAGCTGTGTTGTTGTGAAAATGATGAGCAAGAGACATGATGCTCAATGTTAAAAAAAACGTCTTAACAGAAGGCTGAAGTGATCATTTGTGTCTGGCTGCTGGTTTGTTTTAACTTGATCTTTAAGATTAGCGAAATGCAAAGAAGACAAAAAAACTGCAACGGAAAAACAAATTTAAATGAGTCAGTCAAGTAGAATTAAGGGGAAAGTCTCCTAAATGTCGTTTGAGGAGAGAAGAATCGATTAGCAGGTTTTAAGCTCTTGTATAAATATATTTTAATCGTTAACATTTATTAAAATGTTTTTCATAACTTCTTCAAATTAAAGAAACTAGCTGAAGGATACTTCCTATCAGCCAGATTCGCTGACAGTCCAGATTTAAATTATGAAAACAGAGAAAGTGATGGTGTTGGGCTTATATTTTATTAAAAAGCAAATTATTAACTTGCGCAACAAAAGCTAAGCCATGCAAATGATTTCAGCTGCACCAAAGGTGGCGCAACAACTGAACTTAAAATTATTTAACTCTTACCTCAATTACTAATGCTCCACTGCAGCCAACCTTAGTTTAGCCATACAGATGGCGATGAGGTCCTAAATAACACTGGGCTCAGACTACATTGCACTAATAAATGGGTGGCCAGCAAATTCGTGGTCTGTCAGACATAAATTTCCACACAATTGCTATAATTTCAATTGATTTAAACAGGCGCCAATAACCACAAATGTGACACTAAAAGGTCAGTGAACATTTATCATGGTTTGGTTTTAAATATATTTTTTCAAATCGTGCATTTCAAAAAATGCAAAAAAAAATGCTCATATTCGTTTTGACTGTAAAACAAATTAAATTAATTTAAAAGATCTCCATAACTCATTAAAGGTGTTCGTTCATGTTTTATTGCTGCAGTGAAAGCATTCTCAACCTTTTACTTAAATCATAATTAAATGAAGAAAATTTTCATCAATCATAAAGCAAAAAACTTCCAAAAACTAAAGCCGAAAAATGAATTATTGCCTCAATCAAAATACCATCGCCAGCGATTTAAAATCGATTAACCCCTTTAGTGAAAAAATATAAAAATCAAAAACAACTCAACAACAAACATACTGAACTGAACTAAACGCAAGACCCAAGAAGTCAAGACGAGCGCATGTACTCATACCAGAGAAAACCAATATAATATTGTATCCACCAAAGTAGAGCAAAATTCACATGCAACAGGTTGTTTCTCTTAGCTCAATGTATGTATGTTGCTCATGTATGTATTCAATCTAAGGCCATTACGAAGGCATTCATCACCCATAGAATGATGCGATACAGTAACTAAATTTTAAATTTAAACTGAGATTGCAAACAACAATATAAACAATAAAATGCACGAATTGTAGTCTTACCAACACCACGCAATCATTAATGGTGTTTCGGCGGCTTTCAAACAAAAGATCTTTCCACCTTTTTGGCCGCCGACAGAACATTCAACGCAGCATACGCCTCCTAAGAAAAATCTTAAGATGTTTTTTATTTTTCATTTAGGCCAGGAGAGTTTGGTCTTCTTCTCTGTCTTTAGTCTTTGAAAAAGTTGCTGCTATCAACAAAACATTTGCGGCTTTACTCATATCACACGAAAAAGAGGTGAGAAAATTTTTGATTAGCTTCCTCGGAGGCTCAATGTCTTGCACGCTAACTTTTGACTGACTTGACTCTACTCTACTCTTCATATGGAGGTATAGTTAAGGTATGCATGTTTAGAGAGTGTAGAGTTTGATCATTCAACAATACGAAAGCAAAAATGTATGTTAAAGTTTTAAAATGCCACTGATAATAATGATGAAGGAAAGAAGAAGATTTTCTTCTCTCCCATTTTATTTTAGATTTTTTCTTGTATGTTCTTTTTTACCATTTCTGTAGGATATTTTAACTTTATTATTGTTGTTGCTGTTTCTTCTATTATGGGATATAATGCCTTTGATATCCGAAGGCATGTTTAGGAGGATGTACCCAACTACACCTCATAGCCACACTCAAGTCAAGTAACAGTCGCTTAAAGAAATCTTGATGCTGATATAACTATTAACTTTACTTGATGCCTCAGTATAATTGCGTGCACTGAGAGATATTTTTTGTTTATAATGATATGTTTCTCGTTATTTTTATATAAGTTCACTAGAAAAATATACAAAATTTCAAATCCTGCCTTCAAAATTTTGGCCAGAAAATTAACTTTTCTATTTCTGTTAATATTATTCGAGCCCCCTTCAAAATTTGACTTAAATGTACAAAATTATGTATATCTGAGGCAAGGTACAATTAAACTTATGTGCTTAATTATGAAAACTAAATCAAAGTTTATTTTTGTAACAGTTGTAGGTGGTCGGACTCGCCCGACTATAATTTTTATACCCTACACCACTTTAGTGTCGAGGGTATATTGGGTTTGTGCTGATGTTTGTAACATACAAAAATATTCGTCCTATACCCACCTAAAAGTATACCAATCGGCTTAGAATAATTTTCTGAGTTTTGACCTGAGCTTTGACCTTTCGTCCGTCTGGCTTGTTTGCTGGCTGTCCATGTAAACCTTGTGCGCAAGGTACAGGCCGCAATTTTCGAGATAATTGAATGAAATTTGGAACACATGCTTCTTTTGGATGAGGACGAAGCCGTAGTCGATTTTGGAAGTTCTTTCAAGACCTGTTGATATTTACATTTGTGTGGAATCAATTCTGGATAGAATGATAAAATTACTTTTTAATGGGACATTGAGTAAGAGAATAGACTAGCATATATAAGAAATAAAAAATTAGTTTTAAATCGAAAAAATTCAGGTAATCAGATTTGTAACCAGTTATTTTTTGGCCATCGTCGATCAAAAATACTTACACTTTTCTCCAATATTTCTTGCCTACTTACCGGTTAAGTAAAGATTTTGCTGGGACAATACATACTGACTTAAGTAGAAGAAGAACTTCTTCTCAATAAAATAATTATGTTTGAGTTAAGAACATTCCACAGTGCAAGAATTAAATTAGTTATAAAGTATGAAAAAATGTGTTTTTTCAACCTTCTCATTTTCTCACTTTGGCAGAGTTAATATTCTTTGGTTCATTTAAACTTTTACCAACTTTTGGCTGAAGTTAAAATGATACGCATATACATGAAAACATTTTACTGAAATCCCCGAAAAAGAAGTCATTAGCAAATTACAAGTCATTACAAAACAAAAACAACATAAAAAACCACAAGTAATTATAAATATATTACAAAGTAATAAAAGTCAATGTCGAAACCTACAAAACAGTCTTGATTCGTAACATAAACAAGTATTTGGATGTATTTTAAACGAATGAAATAACAACATATATTTTTACAAACAATATATTTAGATAAAATCTCCCCCTACCAATATTTGATGGATGGTTTTGTATTTAAGTCTTCTTATTAAATAATAATACATTAATAACAATATCTTTAACTTATCGCTGCCTGCCATTTTTATTCATAACTATTTGTGTATAAGTTTAGTTTTAGATGACCTATCACCAGCAGGATATCACCCTACAAATGTTTTTTTTTGTATTTTCAGGTGTCTTGTATAATTTTGTGACTTCTTTTGGTTTTCGGAGTCTAATTAAGACAACAAATTTATAGACAGTAGTAATAGTCTTACAACAAATTACATGCATATGTATGTTGTTATTTAATAGTAATATATATGTAATTATTTCGTAAATGTTAATACTCGTGCATAATTGTATCTAGATACTATGCGTTTGTATCTGTGGAAATTGTTTCTTTTAGTTAATTTTATTGTTTGTACATGATCTTTATCGCTTTAGGAAAAAGAAACTAAATAAGAAAAACTTACAGGAATTATACGCGAGTTTCTGGTTTCGTTAAGTTAATTGAAAAACAATTAGAAATTGTTCGTAATTAAAATTACAGTGCGTTAAGGGAAGGTTTAAAATTAAAAAGGAACTAAATAACAAAGTATAAACTAATTTTTTCTGCAAACATCAAAAATTTATTAAATGTTAAAATCCCAAATATCTTTAGATGTTTAGCGAATGTCAAAGATCCTTGAAAATAATTATTAATAACATCATCCTTGTAAAATTTATTTTTTTAATGCTGTTTATTTAAAATTAAGTAAAATCACAATTAGGTATTTTTATGCAGAAAACTTGGCAATTTTTAAGTAATAGCTAAAGTTTCATTGCTTAATTAAGCTTTTCACACCAACAAATTCAACCCATAATTACAACTAATTACTGTCTTATTACAAATTAACATGCAAGTAACTTTTTGCCAACACTGTATCATTAAGAAGCTTTTACATTTACAACTTACGTGAATTAAACAATTAAAACAAATAAAAAAACAACAACTTTGTTTCTTTTCTAATTCTTTATCAAATCCGTGATTTCATACTTAATAGATTTTCTCTGTAAATGGCAGGAGTGTTATTATATCATAAAAATCATATTATGTATGGTAGAGATTGCATTTCAATTTAATTTAATTAAATAAATTACACGTTATTTTATTACACCTAAGACAATCATGACTTAGGGTCTATTTTGTGAGTAGCGTTTTAGACTTGATGCCTATTTACGGGTATACACTTAATTGCTGGCTTTTGCCAAAAAGCAAAGAAATCCCAACAAACGTTTGGTTAATCCCCTGTTAAAGCAAACAACTCTCCGTTACAAATTCCATAGTCAAATGGCAATAAAATGGTATTAAATTGAAAATAAGACAAAAAGCAACCTAACTAATTTACTTAGAGGAATAAAGACAAACGCCTACTCAATTTACCAATTTGTACTTTTTTGTGTCAATTATAACAAGGACAAGGAAGTCAGTCGAGCGGTCGACTGAACAATAAGAGTTGTAAAAATAATGGTTACATTATAAAGACACGTGTCTTTGGCACATTACTGTTGGTAGAATCGAAAATAAACCTGTAAGTTTTTGAGCCTTGATATTGAATGCAGCATTACGCACACTTGGGTGTCACTGTACAGCAGCACAAGCCCCAGCTAACAAGGACACGTGTTGTTATCATACGCTAGACAATGACTTAACAAATGTCAAAATTCTCTTCATCCACAGTTAATAAAATAAAATATCTTTATATAAAAACATTTTTTATATTGTTTTTCCAACTAAATTAATTGAATTCTTTTGTTATACAAACATTACCCAACGAAACTGCTCCAATTCACTATAAACAATTTCACCTGTTTTTTTTAATACTACAAGGACCCCTTGTGGATTTTTCTATAAAAATCTACTAGAAACACCAGTAGACTCTTATGATTATAAATAATAAATATTTGTTTTTAATTTTTTTATAAATGTTTATGTTTATCAAAGACAAATTGATTAATGACCTGAACAATTAAAAATAGCTGGACGCACTATTACATTTGGCCGCCACTGTTTGTTGTTACTACAAAAACGACAAGAACGACAGTAAAAGTGCACCTGTTTTCAGTGGAAGAATTGAAAAATATCACAAGATTAATTAAATTTCTATAGAGCTGTAAATTTTATGTAAATACAGACTAAAAGTAAATGATCAAATTTCAAAGAAATTCTTAAGAATTAAATTTGCCAAGAGTTTTTCACCATATGGGTGGCCCAAACTTTCTATATTTGTGTCTGCGTTTTTTTTATTTAAATGTTTAAATTTTTTGATAAATGACATTATATCCCTAATTCAAAAGATTTTATTTAAAACAAAAAAAATACAAAACACATTTAATGAGAGCGTTGAAATTTATGATATTTAAACATTGTGATAGTTTATAGTTTTGACACATTTCTGCAGTTAAGTAGAAAATTCTCACTCCTCCATATTAAGAAAGAAACTTGCAAGAATCTCAATAAAGATCTCCCTGTTAGAACATAAACACCAACTACAAAAAAATAAAACATACATACTTACATACTACGTAAATACATATGTACATAAATATGTATGTAAGTATATGTGTCAGACATGTGTCATAAACATTAAATTGTCAAATTTTCGGCGACAACTAATAAATTATGTTCTGTTTTTCAATTCCCTGTTACTCGTATAATCTGTGTTCGGTTCCATTCTCTTTTTGGCATTTTGAATGTATTTATGTATGTTTAAATGGCGCCAAACTCCCCGAAAATTGTTAAAGCAAATAAAAGAGATAATTCTTTTGAACTACATAAGTATAATTAATATATGGAATACTCCCCCTTCTTGGAACACCCTGAAGATCCATATATGACATACACTATTTATGTGTGGTCCACACATCACCAAATTTTTCTATGAAGGAACTGTGAGTTCATGAAAAATATTTTTCGTTTAAATATTTTAAACGTTCCGGAAATGTTATAAATATGTTTTCAATAAGGTGTAAGAAATATTTATTTTAATGTGTCTATATAGAAAAGATTTGTTGTGCGTCAGGTATAATTTTATCATTATTATGTAAAATTCGAATAAAAACTTATAAATTGGATGAAATTAAAAGTTAAGTGGGTTATTTAAATATGCCTCGGAGCTTTAATAAAATGGAATGTTCTAATGAAAATGGTACATTGTGTTATCAATTATGATAACAGAAAGATCAATTTTAATTTTTAGTTTTAAAACAAATGGTTTTAAAAATGCGACATTTTATTTTACTTGATTTTATATTTATTTTAGTTGCCGATTTATTTTAATATGCTATGAAATCTAATCTCGATTTTTCCGTTTATGTGTATGAATTAGCTGATTTATTAATAATAGATTTATTAAAAATAAATTTCATTCCACCATTATTATTTAAGTCATAATTTTAACACAATTGTTTATATTACAACATGTTTATCACCATGAAATAACTTGCTTAAAACATCCCTCTGCTTAAGCAAAATATTTTTAATGATGATAAACGAAAATCATCCATTCAATCTCACAGAATTTGCACAAGAACTCGTCAGTTGAATGCTGAATGGATGTGATTTTAGCTGAGAAGTGAAATGTCACAATGTTAATTCGTACAGACTTAATTGACACAATCACTGACACATGTTTGTATGTTTTGTATTCACTATTCCATGTCGAGTATTTGTAGCGCCTCTGTACAGTTTTACACTTGTAAATTAGTGAAATTGTTTGTATGTGTTGCCATTATATAAATCTGTAACTGAAAGTTAAAATATACTCTGGAGGTGGTGAGGGAGGATAATATTGGGTTTTTGTAATTGACTAAATGAATTGAAAATGTAGAGTGTTTTTGCTGCATGTAGAATGTTTGAGCGACAGAAATGTCAACAGTAATCAGTGACAGTATCAGCGGTATTGTTTTCATTTATTTAAATATTATTTATGTCGTAATATCATGTCAAGGCTGTGTTGTTGTTAATTTATGTTTGTGTGAATATTTCTTTTACATTTCATAATATAGTATCTTTAATTTATCTTTCCATAACTTCAAACAAAAGAGTCAATTTTCAATATTTGATTGTTTAAATCTACGTCATGTCTGTTTGGTTAAGATCTTTTGTTTTTATCTGATTTGTATTTTATACAAAGGTATATCTTTTTCTAAAATATATTTTCTTGTCTACATGTTTCGGTTTGGCATCTTATCAAAGAAGAATCAGAACAAAGCATTGACACATGGATGTCACGAAATCGCACAAAATTTATTTACAAACACTAGTGATGAGGTGTTTGAATGCCACCCAAGTTGCTGAACGAAAAAGTGCCAATTTACGAAATTCCAATTGATATGAATCAGTGGCATTTTATCTTGCAAGAATTTCTTTAGATTGTTGTCAAATTCCTATTTTTAATTAAATCGCAAAAAAAATAAACTTTTGACCAGTTTGTCTTTGGAATTGTGTTGATTCATTTATTAAGTGATTTTGAAATAATTTTTAAAATGATTAGAATGATTTTAGAATGAATGCATAATATTTTGTATAAATTTTGATATTTTATGTTAAAGAAATTTTATTAAAAAATAATATAGTCCTTTAGCAACATTCAACTTCAACTTTCTTCAACTAAATTTGTACTTACCACTCCATTACAAATCTGGCAACAATTTATTTAAAACATTTTTTGACTTTTTCGGTATCCTAGACTTTTATAAGTTTGTACATATTATTTATTTTACTCATTATCAAACATATTTTTACAAACACACTTGAAATATTTGATGCAGCCATTGTTAACAAGCTTTAGACAACTTGCAATATTTATTTTCCTTATTTTTTTCTCTAAAGTTTCTTTTGGCTGCCAATTAAGTAAACTTGTTGCCAATTTAATACAATAAAAGTGTGAAATAAACAAGCACAACAACTACACTTACAGATTCACATGAATCCAAAGATACAACTAAAGGAAAAGCTTGAAGCTTTCAACGTCATCGTTGTCGTTCAACAACATTCTCCCTCAACATTTTTGTAACGAGAAAAGGAATATGCAACACAGCACAGCAATGTGGTAAGGCAAACATGTTCAGTCCTCTGGTCAGCCATTGTTGCAAGTAACGCCTTTTGCTAAATAGTTGTTACTCGTATATAAGTCTACGCATAATTTCGATTTTTTCTTTTCTTCATACTTTAAGCTTTTGCTTTTTTATTTTAAATTTAAAATAGAGTATGTAATAAAATTTACTGAGATTTCAACTGCATTTTGTAAAACAGAGTAAATTAGATACAAACATGCACTCAATTGCAAAATTTAGTTTTATAGCTAAATATCAATAAATTTTCTCTGTGCGCAAGGAGACCAAATAGTTGGCAATTTTTCTGTAAGTCTCTAAACACGCCTTGTTAACTGAACATATTTGCCAAAATGGCTGCTGGTATTTGAGCTGCTATTTTGTTTTTAGTTGATGTTTCTTTACAGAGAATTGAGCCAAAACATTTGAGCCACTTTTAAACCGGCTTATTGTGGCTTTTTATGTTTTATTTTTCTCACTTATTTTTGCTTGGTTTTCCCCCCAGAGTATTTGTGAGGGATTTTGTTGCCAATTTTCTTTTATTCAACATTCGCCTGCCAGTGGCAACGATGTGTTAACGGCAAAAAAGCTTTCGTGGAAATATTTTTAAACTGTGCAATCAAAAGAGACAAACAAAATCACGAAGTTTTCCCAAATTTTTTACACCTCATTAAAATTTTTTTCACACATAATTAAATTCGAAATTTAATGGCCATTTCATACATCATTTGAACTTTTTCGTTAAAAATAAATAAAACAAATAAAAAATAATTCACTAATTTGAATATTTTGAAATTGTATTAATTAAAACATGTATTTCACACGTTGAATACATAAAATAAAAAACACAGAATATGAAAAAAATTGTGTCTGATGGAAACATTTGCAAATCGTCACATTTTATATTTCTAATCAAATGTGTTAACTTTTTTTAGAAACAATTTATAAGATTTATTGTGTTATTTGTTTAAAAATAAATAAAATTCTTGTTGAAAATATTTTAATCTGTTTATTGGCTGCTTTCGTTATTTTGCTAATATACATGTTTTAATATTAAAATGATGACAACATTTTTAAATGTAGAAAAACAGTTTTTATTACCATTACTACACGATCAAATATTCTACTAGCTCAAATTTTGAAAACAAGTAAAAGTATTTTTAGTCGGCCATGGCCGACAGTATGATACCATACACAGGTTATTATGCTGAAAATGTTGTGGACAGGGGTCAATTTATATAGTTTTTGTTAGAGGGATCTACGTCCACATTAAAGTTATTCGTATTAAAAACCAAAAAATACGCCCTTAATATATGTTAACATTGGAAAGCACAAAGAGACTGAAAATATAATGAAATATTCAATATTTAATGACATGTTTTATCCTACAATATTTTTTCCATTCGTCTCATAGTTTAAAGAACTACTTTAATAGAATTCCGTTTTACGTTCAGATAATCAATAAATAACATAAAGCCATTTGGTGCATAAAAATAGAACAAATTTCAAACGACAAAGTATGACACACTACTTTCAATTATAATCATAGCTTCAAACTGACATTTTAATCGTTTTTGTAATAGAATTCAATAATTATCATTTCTAGTTTTGTTAACGATAAGAATTGGATTTGTCTTATTAAATCTAAAGCAATTGATTTTCTGTCTGCTTCAAAATCTGATGCTTTATTGAATAAAAAACTATAACATTGGTTTTCATGAAAATGTTTTTTACCCTACACCACTTTAGTGGGGAGGGTATATTGGGTTTGTGCTGATGTTTGTAACATACAAAAATATTCGTCCTATACCCACCTTTAAGTATACCAATCGGCCTAGAATCATTTTCTGAGTCGATTAAGCTATGTCCGTCCGTCCGTCTGGCTGGCTGTCCATGTAAACCTTGTGCGCAAGGTACAGGCCGCAATTTTCAAGATAATTGGATGAAATTTGGCACACACGCCAAACATAGCCCTCATACAACCGTACCCCCCAAATAGGGCCTTTTGGCTTATAATTAATTTAAATGATCAATTATGTTAACAAAAGTCGACAAAACTTAGTTTTATAGAACTTTAAATGACACTACCGATTTTTGTAATGATCGGGCTTCATTTGACCCTATCCCCCATACAAACTCCCCTTCAGAAAATGACTTAAAGGTCAAAATTCACTTACAAACACTAATAACACTTTTAAATTCTACATAAATAATATAGAAGAAGACTTAACTTCCCCTACCAACATTTTAAGGATAGGGCCATATTTTGCCCTACTTCCCTTTGAGCCCTCTTAAAAAATCTTTTTTTTTGCCAAAAAAAAGTAAAAATATTCCGAAATAAAGTTAAAAAAACAAACCAAATGTTTTATTTTTTTAAATAATCCCCATTTTAAACATACGTACTGACTGGTGTAGGGTATCATATGGTCGCCTACGCCCGGCTATACATTCATACTTGTTTTTTTTATTTTATTGTAAATTTAGCAAAAAAAACTTTCAGAATTAAAACAAATTAAATTTTTAAGATTAAATTTTGAAATATTTA
Organism: Lucilia cuprina; assembly: GCF_022045245.1. Lineage (NCBI taxonomy): Eukaryota > Metazoa > Arthropoda > Insecta > Diptera > Calliphoridae > Lucilia > Lucilia cuprina. The sequence goes on along the minus strand of NC_060950.1, from coordinate 1,630,288 downwards.
CAAAACTGGAAATATAAAGCAAAAATATAAAAATATGAACTAATGGTAAAAAATGTGCTCTAAAGACTCGAAAATATGCCTTAAATCAAAAGTCAAATCATCCTAAATAATGCTTTTATGAGTGAAATATGCAAAAATATGCATATTTTACAATTTTTAAATTGGTCTGAAACATGTAAATATCTTATACATTAGTCCCTACAAAACACTACAAAAAATACACATTTGCTAAGTTTTGACATTTTTTAAGGTATACAAGACAATTAAACATATTTATGGGCCCAAAAGCCCTATTCGGGGGGTACGGTACAGTATTAAAGCAATACAAAATAATGGAACGATCTTAACTATTTACTATAGTCTTTGTCCGTTAATCAAAAGAAGAGTATTATCAGATGGCGCACACGATTTATATGACACACAGGCAGACGGATATAGCTAAATCGACTATTAAAGTGATTCTGAATCGCTTAACATCTTTTAGGACCAATATTTTTGGGTGTTACAAATATCAAAGCAAACGTATACACTATTGTGGGTTGGGTAACAACTTTTTTCGAAACAAACGTTTTCTGAAATTAACCAAATATTTGATTAAATTAATCGAAGGCAAATTTTTATTATAATTATAAACCGAATAATTATAATCATAACCGAAAATTAAATCAAATATTCAGTTGAACTTCAACAATTTCTAAAACTTTAAGAATTTAAGCTTAGATTTAAGGGACATATTTCATTATTAAAAGGCAAAACAATAAGACAAATGTTACTTCGTTGCAGACATGATGAAAAAGTGGCAACATATTGCAATTATTTAAGCGATGAGTCTAAAAGAACAAAATGTATACTAGCAACAGCAACTAAAATATCACTACAGTTACATGCATGAATGAGAATAGGAAAACCCAGCATGAATTTTCATTATTGTAAAGAATTACACACACACACACACACACACACACACACACACACACAAATATAAAAACAGAACAATATTTTACAACAAAAATATATGTTCTTTAGTTGCAACTTGCAACATACACATATACAAATATTAATGTACGAAAATATTGTATGAATGTAAAAAGATTTATCATCATGTAGGATGTTTCTGTTGTACAACAAACACAAACAATCTGCTACACACACACAAACATATGGATGAAAATATTTTTCAGAGCTTTTCATCACAATAATGAAAGGAAATTTAAAAATATTGTAAATTTACTTTATAAATATATACAGTTTTAAAAGTTTTTAACACGTGAATTGTTTGCTTCTACATAATTTCCCCATTTAATTGGTATTGAAACCCCTACAATGATGAATACTAAATTTAAACGGGATTCTGCAGAGTATTAAGACTTGTAGACAACAACCTATGATATTCAGTTTTTACTTCTACATCTCCTTCATGTTGTTATTCTTGCTACATCCAATGACACTTTGTTGCTGTAGTGTTGACATTTGAGAAATTTGTAGTTCATTTCTTTTGCTGCATTTTTTTTTCTTGTCGGGTACATTTTTGGTATTTTTTGTTACTTAAAGCCAGCCAAGCAGTGTAACTATTCAATCCTACACTTTGCAAAATAGAAAAATAAACAAATACAAGAACAAGGCCAGCCATCACCATCATCATAGACAATGCAAAAAATAGTTTGTTGTGCCACTGCTGGCCCACCCACTTGTCCGCCTTTATAGTTGTCAGTTTTGTCTGTTTTTTATATTTAATTTAAAACATTTATCCAAGACTTAAGCCAAGGAAGACAAAAAGTGTATTGTTTGTTTTGGATATTCCCAAGAAGTAAAGGGTGTGTCATTGAATTAGTATAAATTAATAAAATGTTTTCTGATTATTTGTAATTCTGAGAATTTAAACTTTTAAAATTTCTATATCTAAAACTTTTTTATTTCTATATTTTTTTCATATGATTATCTAGCCACATACGTTCAGCAGTTTGACTGTTTATAGGGCCAAGAGGGTTGGAAATAAACATTATCTAAAATTAATTAAAAAAACTACTAGCACTAATTGTAAATACCTAGAAGACCAAAATTTGGCACAAATTTGCAATGTTAATTTTGGGTTTTCAAAAATGACTGTATTCATTTGTTGTAGACAATTGTTCAATAAACAAATTAAAAAAAGTTAATCTTAAAATAAAATATTAAAACAATTAAAAAAATTTTCTAAATTGCATTAAGACAATTAATCTCTTTGATCCTTTTGAACTCTTAATTGTTTGTCCACATTTAAAACTCTCTCTTAAGGCCCAAAAAGGTCAATTTATATTTTAATAATATCACAACATTTTCTCTACATTCAATGTTGTTTTTGTTGCTTAAATGGGTCTAATAATAATTTGTAATTTAATTTTACAAATTTTATCATACTCCACATTTATATGCACATTTTTATAATTTTTTTCTTTTTTTCACTACATCTTTTGTTCATTTGGCCACAAGAGGGTGTGAAATAATTTGTTAAATGCCAACAACCAACTAACCAACAAATTATTGTTTAGATAAACGCGCGCATATTTTTTGTTTTTTTATTTATTTATTTTTATTTTTTTGGAGAGGATAAGTTTTTTTCCTAACGATTTTAAAAATGTTGTTGGTATTTCCATTATATTGCTTTGCCTTTTAAATGTATTTCAACAACATCTTCCTGGTCGGTTCAACGTAAGCAACAAAAATTTTAAATGCTCACACTTAACTGCGAATTGTGTGTAGATAAGACAAGACCCGAAAAAAGGTAGCCGGCAACTTAATTTGTTTGTCGTTGTGTGCACCTTTAGTGATGATGAAAATGAAACCGTTTTTGGAAACATAAAACATCTACATTCACAATTTAAACGAAAAAAAAGTGGAAAAAACTGAACGTTAACATCGTCTATGACCATTATTAGTTTGTATACTCCTCACCCCTCTGTTGCCAACACACAAACGTACATTTCAACCAAAGTTGGTAAATATTTTTTAGGGTTTTTTCTGGTAGTACAAAGAACAAAAACACTGGTGAGGTGGCGGCAAATTAGATCGGTCACTTGAGATAAAACATGATATTTATGTTTGAAATTAGGCGTTTTACGGTCATGATAAGTAATTTGTATCTAAAAAGTCTTCTTGTCTTTTATATTCATCTTTTTTCCACTGTCCTGTCCATCCATTTCTGTCCGTAATAGACAAGTGCGATGATGATTCGTAATTTTTACAATTATTCAGTTTAATATAATGGATACGATGGTCAGTAAAGGGAGGGATAACGAGGGATGAAGATTGTGCTCTGCACACACATAATTATTGTTTTATTTAAATATTTTATAATTTTTGTTTACATTTAATTTTCCATATCATTTGCATAATTTATCAGCAGAGCTGAAGGAAAAGTTAAAAATCATTATTAATGTGCTGCGAAAAATATATTTAAAGAAAAATTGTATATTTTATTATAGACACACTTAGATTTTTCAGATATAATATTGTACATGAAATTCGTTTAATTTAAAAGTTAGGAAAATTTTAAATATATTATACTTTCATAGCTATATCATTTACTAATGTAAATTGAATGTTATATTCAAATGAAAAAAATATATATAAAAATTTAAAGAAATTTTAAATCATTGATCTGTACAAAATCAGCTTTGAATGATGCATTAAAATATGTTCAAATTTCGAATATGGAAATGAAGTAAAATATTGCAAATACTAGAACAAAGCTTATGCTATGTATAAGCGGTTCGTACAACGTTGGCTGCAAAATGTGCAGAAAATGTCTAATAATACTGTCAACTTAAAATTTTTTTGTAAATTCAGACGATTATTAGACATTTTCTGACAACGTTGTAAGATCTGACAACTGTGTATCACGGCTTTTACAGATACATATATATGTATCTGTTTAATATTTGTTGTTTTTCAATCCAACTACAAATGATTCTTTAACCGTTTAACAACTCCTTAAACAATATACTTATATCTCGATTATTTAATAAATATTCCATCGTAATTAATATTCTTGATTAATTTAAGGCCGAAACTATGTACTGTTCATTTAACATTATTGTAATTGTTCTTGTCGTAATTGTTGCAAAAAGGATGTACTTTTCCATAAAACAACAGAAACTACAACATAAATACTTGCAAAGATTTCGTTAATATTATTTATATGTATGTATGAATGTAGTATTTATTATTTGGATACGGTTATTATACATGGAATATTTACGTACAGACTGGATATGTAGAACAAGCATGCAAAATGGAATATCCTTAAAACATGCAAATTTTCAATATTCTAAAAACAGCAAGAACAACTGCAATCACACACATACACTTGTTGTAAATATTTTACATTTTCTGGTAAAACAAACACATTTCAAAGTATACACACACTTATTCACGTTAGCAAATGTATGCATTGTTATGTATGTTAATAAAACAACATGTGAAAATATTTGATTGTGTTCAAAAAATAGAAGAAAAAAACGATTTAACCCTTTTTAACTTTCACATTCAAACTCCCTTCGACAAAAAAACATTCCTTCCTTTAATCGTTCAAATTTCAAAAATTACCAAACAGGCACCACTTCACAACACATTTTCAAAGTGGCCGATGAAAAATACTTGATTGTGTTGAAGTGTAATGTAGGCTTCACTTGTTTTCATCGAAACTACAAGTGAGTAAGTATGCACTTTGGTTTTATTTTCTTTCGTTGGATAAATTAAATGTATCACATTCCTACACATACATGAATACAACATACTTTTACAACATGTACATACGTATAAATGTTATGGCAAGTATAATGAAGTGTAATTGCAATAAAAAACAAAAAGGAAAGACGGCCTACAAAAAAAAAAAAAAACGAAATACACCAAAAGCTTGAATTCCTTTGCAGGTATTTTGTACAAATTTTGGAAACTTTTAGACAACTACATACTTGCAACGTTGAAAGAAAATTTGATAAATCACTAATCCAGAAAGCAATTTACTTCTGTTCTTTTTAATTACCTTAAATCAAATATTTTTAACATCTAAATTAGGCTTAGCTTCATGACAATGAGGAAAACCCAAAATTCGTATAAAGTTTGCAAATACATCCTTCAAAAAAGAATGGGGTTATATAGATTGATTTTGAATAAAAATCCACAAATGTAATATATTCTGGGTCCTTATTAAATTCTAAGACGATCTAGCCATGTCAGTTAGTCTGTTAAAAGCCAGAAAGAGCAAGAGAGTTGAAATTTTTCAAAAATATTTCCTATAGGTAAGGTTTGTTTGGTATTAAAAATAGCCAACATCGATCTACGTTTTCACATAATCCCAAACAAGTGGCCTCCCGAAAAACAGATTTAACAGTCATACCTGTTTTAGAAAAGCATGTATAGCGATGAAATCCGACATAAATAAGTTTCATAAAATCCAAATTCTTTTTACCAAATTTTATGAGGTTCTGTCCATAATTGACCCTAAAAATTACTTTAACACCCATTACTAGCTTAAAACAAATAGGAAAGTATAGTCGGGCATGGCCGACCATATAATACCCTATACCATGAGTATATTTTTAAAATTTTTCCTTTTTAATTTTTTTTATAAAGAATCTTTTATGTTGAATATTAATTCCAAAATATTTAAGCAATTTAATGATAAAAAAAACTAAAATTTCTAAATGAGGCTTTATATAGGTCAAATATGGGGCGATCCTCGGTAAATTTTGGAAAAGGATATATTTCTAGTTTTGTTGAGTTTCATTGCGATACAAATGGTTACAAGTCAATTTTAGTCGTTTAAGACATTTTTTGAAGGGGGGTTTGTATGGGGGCTAGGGTCAAATAAGGGCCGATCCTTACGAAAATCTGCAGTGTCATTTATACTTATATAAAACTTATTTTTGCCAATTTTTAGATAGATAGCAGAATATCTGACGTAATTATGTCATAAAAAGTTCAAATCGGGAGGTACGGTTGTATGGGGGCTAGGTGACCGATTTCAACCATTAATAGACTCAAAAAATGATTCTGAATCGATCGGTATACTTTAAGGTGGGTATTGGACCAATATTTTTGTATGTTACAAACATCAGCACAAACGTATAATACCCTCCCCACTATAGTGGTGTAGGGTATAAATACTCAATAAGCATGTTTCTTACGAGCAAAAATCTCTCTAACAAATTTTATAAAGATTGATTCATAATAAACTCTACTCCCCATATACCAAATTTTATGAGAATCGTTCCATAATAGACGCTACCCCTTATATAAAGTCCTTCCAAAAAATGACTTTAACGTCCATTACTGGCTTAAAAAGAACTTCATAAATTTATTTTTCTAAATAAAATTTCTTCAACGTACATTCCTGACTTTAAATGTGTGTATAGCTATGATATTATATATAAGCCGTATTCAAACTAGCATACGGTTTGATGTTGGGTATATAAGATTCCGCATAGCCCAATATTATACACTTACTTGTAAAATTTAAGATTTTAGTGATTATTATTAGCCATAAAGAACATGCAAGAATAATTTAAGAAAAAAACTAAATATTAAAAACAATACCATTACTATCCAAAGAAAAAAATTTCTAAATAAAAACCCCAATAAAATTGTTACAACTTAAATGCAGCTTCAAGAATAATGTGCCTTTTATCAGTCATACATGGGCATAATAAACCCCTCTCAACCAAATAAACACCTCACAGTGACATTGGCACATATGTAATAAATAGCAATTAAGTTTAATAAGCTGAAAAAGAATGTGTTGTAAATTTATAAAAATTACTTAAATTTTAGTTTATTTTTTCTAAAATATCTGGATCAATCCCAAACAACTGGTAGCTCTGACAAAAAATCTACTTATGCTATGTATACACGGTTGTTAGATCTTACAAAGTTGGCAGTAAAATGCGCAGAAAATGTCTAATAATACTGTTACCTTACAAATTTTGTCTTGCAATATTTTCGATAATGCTTTTTCTGACATCATTGCAAAAGGAAGATTGTAAGTTCAGATGATTATTGAACATTTTCTGAACATTTTAGTGACAACGTTGTAAGATCTGACAACCGTGTATCACGGCTTTTAAAAATGAGAATTGAAATTGTTTTCATAAGTTTTTTGAACCAAACAATTAAAAAGATTAATTTAAAATATCATATTTCTACTGATATCACAAAAGAAGTAAGCTTGGACCGATATTCCCTAAACATAACTTTATAATAGTATGCGTTTTAAGTAAATCATGGAACTATTCAATAACAGCCAGTTTTCAATATGAGTAGGAAAATTACAAATATTATTACAATATTTACAAGCCCTTGTATAGGCTTCGTCACTAGAACAATAGAATATCATGTACCAAATTTTATTGAATTGCGACCTGTAGTTTGATTACAAGGTTTACTTGGACAGACGGACAGACCTAGCTAAGTCGACTCAAACTTGATTATAAGCCGATTGGTATACTTTAAGGTGGATATAGGACCAAAATTATTGTCCTTTGCAAACATCGTAACAAACAGTCATTTTGTGGGTATTTTCCAATGGCAGTCATTTCATAGTGAATTTCTAACTTTAAAGATCTGTCTTTTTACCCAATGATTAAATATTTGATGTACTCGTACTTGTTTATATCTACATATATATATAAATAAAAGCATACGTACCTGTGCATGTATTTAAGTTTGTATGTCCATTTGAGATGATGGCTTTTGTATCTTAATTTTTATAATTTTTCTGTATTATTTTCTCGTTTTTATTTCATTTCAGTTTTATTTTATTTTTTTTACTCTGTTTCCTTTTCGTCATAAAACCGGCAATTAGTGTCGAAAATGTATTGTAGTCGGTAACGTATAAATTGTACATTGTATTTATGGATGTAGTTCATTGTTCATGGTAATGGGAAATAATTAACGTGTAGTAAATTTAATATTTTTATTAAAAATTTTAAAATAAAACTTCACAAGTAACTTAAAGGAAAAAATGATAATTGTGAGATCAAAAACAGCAAAACTTTTTTGTCTTGTTTTTAGGGAACACAAATTTTGGAGGTTTTTTAAGCAATAATTTTGTTCAATATTTATGAGAACTTTTTTAGTGTGTTTAAGACGGTCATAAATCTAAATCGTTTAAAATTGAAAATATGAGATTTTAAATGATCAATTTACAGTCATAGTTTTGTGTTTTTGTTTATTTCTGTGTGTCTTTAGTTTATTAATAAAACTTTACAATAAAGTCATAAATCTTTTATTAAATATTTATTATGATGTTGTTTCATGTTTTAAGCCCCACCATAATAAAATTATAGTTTTATTTAATGAACAAGTTACATTGGAGGTCTTCTTTTTTTGTTATTTTTTGTAATATTTTGGTGGTAGTATTTAGTTGTAAAATGTGTGTTAAGTGTTTGCTGAAATTTCAAAACCATGTAATTATTTTAATATTAATATTTTAATGATTTATATTTTCTCATTCAAGCTTAGAGCAAAACTTGAGGCTATAAAATATTGCGTGAGAAAATATTTTTTTGATAAGCTTTATAGCTGTTTTCATTTAGGATTCCAAAGATTAAAAAATAAACTAATAATTTGATAAACAAATAAAAATAATAATAATACAAAACATATATATATATGATCGATTGATTTTTAAGATTATGGTTTAGAAGTGTTTACTCTAGTTTTCTTATAATATTAATCAATTCAAATTTGGCCAAAATTGGGATTTTTTGTGGCTTAAACTAATTCATGTTAAGGCCAATAGTAATCCCAATTTAATAAAACAACTAGTTTTTTATGATGATTTGTATTAGGAGGATTAACAATTTCTAATATTTAAACAAATGTCTCTGATGTATCCCTATATATCTATGTACTTATATGTTTTTTTATAAATTACTGTATCCTGTATTTAAGATTAGTCACTTTTAAATTTAAACATGTAATGGCGCACCATGGGTATGTTAGTTATTAATTGTATTTACTAAAACCAATAACCTGCTATTACAAACATATACTTACGTGAACTTTTTAATAACTTTATTTATAATTTCAATTTATTTTTTAATTACTGGTCATATATCCAGCAATTTTAACTACTCTGTTGGTTTTTTTGTTACCCAATAGCAGGGAATTCTCTCACATGTTAATGTCTAAAGGACATTGTATATTCAATAATTCCCATTCATTCCACTATTCTTTAAATGTTTTTTAATTATATGTTGTAATATTCTTGTAATAAAAAATATTTTAATTTCCTAGAAAATCGTTCAAGATTTAAAATATCCTGTTTAATTTTTCATTATTTGGGACACACTCTAAAAACTCTATTTAATTAAGTCATTATAATATATTTCTATACTGTGTAATAGATTTATAATAAAAAGTGTTTAATAGAAATTAGTTTTCATGTCTGTCGTCCGATGATATTTAAACAACAAAGCTTTTGTAAAGTATTTAACGTCATAATTTCCGTTTAATTGCTCTATTTCAATTAATAAATTATTAATTTTATTTCAGAATATTTAAAGTGAACATGTGTTAAATTGGAAAGATTTCTATGTACGTAATTTACAAATATTTTATATTGTTTCTATTGTTGGACTCCTTGTGAAACACAATTTGTTGTTTTTTTTTCTCCTGTTAGTTGACAAGCACATGTCTAAATGCCATTACAAAATATTCACGTTTTTTATATTTTTGATGTCTTCTTTTCAGTGGAACTGTCATAAATTACTGTTAAATAAAATGCCTCAAACCCAATGAGCCATAACTGCCATTAAAGAATTGTAAGCAATTAATTTTTATTTCTTTTGAACAAAAAGGGTTGAAACATCTTTTCATTAATTAATTACTTTATCAACTCAATTGATATGACGACTGTTAAAAGTATTTGGTCTTATACTGCTAGACTTATAACCCTTTTTGAAGACTATTGATTGGTAAGGCATCAGATGTGTTAACTTTTAATATCGAGTATAATTATTTTGTTGTTAAAAAATAAATTTTATAAGGCTGAGTATTCAGCGAAGTCCTTGTCTCTTGACATAAATGTTGAAAAAATTAATTCTTTTTTTATCCGCATTCGCTGAAATAAAAATATAAATATTTCTTAGCAAAGCTCCTTTATTTTTCGCAAAAAAAATATTTTTTGTTTCGAAATTACAAATTTGACAGGACTTGAGTTATTGTAAACCTCTTATATCACTTACGTACCAATAACTCTAACTAAATGAGAATTCTCAAAGAAAAATAATTTTTTTAAATACTTTTTTATAATTTTATTCATCACTTGAAGCTAAAATTACTAAATAATATTTTAATAATTATTATCATTGTTTATATTTATTATTATATTTTAAACATAAATATATCTAAAATATTTATTTTATTATTGTTACATAAACATAAATATTACTGAAATACAATAAAAACTGCGTTAATACAATTTATTAGCAAAATTTTTATTGTATCTAAATATTTTGTTGTGAATATAAGTTTATTTTGTTACATGTAACTTAAAGTTGCTTGATTTTAAACATTCATTAGTTAACTAAAAAATTAATTTTGCCATTATGTATTATTATTGTAGTTTTACATTAGGAACAATCTATATTTTACATTCATTCATTCCAATTACAATTTCAATTACAAATATAAATAAAAAATTCAATAATTTAAAAAATATTCAAATTAGACGATAAAGCAAAGATAAAAAGCAAATTAACAATTTTTACACTTTTTTGTTTTGGTTGTAAACTAAAGCCAGATTACAGTTAGAATGTTTCGATTAATTTATAATTACGGAATATGTTTTGTTGTATTTACATAATTACTAATTGTTATTGTTTTAAATTATTTGATTTTGTTTTTTACATCACAAACATTTTTTTGTTTTAAACTATTTACTAATACTGTGCTAGTGGGTTTTGTTTATAATAAATAAAATTTGTTTAAATTTTGTTTTGGGAAAAAATATTAACATAAAATTAAACATGTTTTATACGATTGCACTTTTTTGAAGGAAAGGTAAGGAATTATTAATGGGGATATTTTATAAATTAATTTGGGAATTCTATCAATTTGTTGGGCTTTGGGATGGGGGAGGTGGCTGTTGCTGCTGTTGATGTTGATGTTGTGGTACTGGATAGGGACTAAAGCGATGAAAATGTTTTGTCCTTAAGTCTGGCGAAGCTGAACCCGATGAAGAGGGAGTTGTTGCCGGTGGTGGGGGTCCCGGAGGTGGTGGTGTCCGTGAAGCTGCGGCAGCTGCCGCTGCAGCATTGGCGGCTGCTTGAGCAGCAGCTGCCTGATGATTGGCCAAGAAACCGGCTGTAAGTTGTGGCCACTGCTGTTGCCACATGCCGATATTGAAGGCGTTAATAGCTGCTGCTGATGGTGGTCTTTGATAGAGATGAGGTAATAGCATTTCGGTGTAGGGTGAACGTCCAAACATTTGCAAATGTTGCCGTGCCTTTTCAATGAAAGCCAATGAGGCAGCATCAGCTTCTTGAGGTGATAGTTGTTGCATCAAGGGATCAGGGAAAAATCTCAAGGGTGAGCGTAAATGTTGTTCGAAAAGGTAGGAATCCATGGGATCTCTGAAAAGGAAATGATATAGATATTAAATTAAATCATATTAAAACCTTTGAAATATGTTCATTCTTTTTATGTCTGTTACTGTATTTTTACGATATGAATATTTGTTTAAGACATTACATTATAATCTTAAATATTTCCTATTATTATTACATTTTTTTTTTCAAAAAAGTCTCAAAATATTAACCATTCACTTTTGTACTATGAACAAGAAATTTTAAATTTACTCTTTCGACATGTTCAAAATTCCTTCAAAGGGTTAATAAGGTTAACATTCCACCAAAGATTAAAATAACACCAATATTAACTTATCCTATTCAAATAAAGTAAAGAGTTTGCAATTACAAATTTAATTTTATTTTCATATACTTAGTCTTGTATTTAACTATAACAATAGTAATTGCAATGGAAAACACAAAACAAAAAAAGCATTAACAACAGCAACAATATTATGACCAGAAAACGTTGAAGTTATTTGAACATTTACTCATTATTAACGTGTTTTCATGTACGAATATTATTTCAAAGTTAAACATGCCGACCTATAATTTACTCTACTTAAAACACTACCGCCGCTTTCCAATGCCGACCACCACCACCATCAACTCATTTTTTGTTGTTAACAATTTTGTGTTGCCTCTTTCCGTTTTTTTTGGCATCGAAAGAAATTCATGCAACATTTCATTATTCATTTTTGAGTTTAAGTGTTGGGAAAAGGGTATAGAACTCCTGTTAAATTCTCTAAGATTTTTTGTTCTCTTTTTTGTTTTACACCTGGGACTTAAAATGAGAATGAGTATTTTTACCTAGAACTATGATGTTGCTGCTGCCGATATGTCTAAGTCTGGTGGCAATATCAAAACATAAATATAAGCAAACATCAGTTTCTGTTGCCTTTAAAAAATGTTTTTGGGGTGCGTGTTTATGTTTTCTTTAGTTTTAATTTGGCAATTTTAAAACAAAGTTAACAGTGGAACCAAGGAAATTTTGTGGATTTTTAAAGAAAATGTGTTTATTGATCATCCTGCAACACTTGTGGTATGTTTTCCCACTGTGTATAAATTTCATGTGTACAGATATCACAATTATATCAGCTCTTCATTTTGTTTTAAAATTTTATTCGTTTAACATTAAACAGTGGCTTATGAATAAAAGTTGTTGCAGTTGTTGTACTCTTTTGTTGCCATTGAACATTCAACACTTTCGGCAGCCCATTAAAATAAAAAGCAACACATAATTGTTACCAATAAAAGAAGCACCGAAAGAAACAGCAACACAAATTATATTTATTACTGTTGAATGAATGATGGTTAAATTGCACCAATACGAACGAGTATTTGCCAAATATTTATTTGCTTAAACCCTTTATTAAGAAATTTACAAAAAAAACACACAAACACCCAGCCATTCATATCAAAGAACAACAACTTTCTTTAATGTTGTTAATCTGTTGCAACAGTCATGTGGTGGCATGCATGCCACAACAATTAAATACAAATTAAGTTGCACAACTAAAATCAAAAAAAATGTTCATGATGAAAACATTTTTAGTTGTTTTTTTTTTCTTGTATTTATGATGAGTTGTTTTCTAGCTGATCCTGATATTATTTTCTATTTTTATGGCCTTAACTAAAAAGTATGTATTCATGTATAAAAACATATATTTTTATTTTTATTCGCTTACCTATCAAAATCAGTCAAACGTGATGAATCACGAAAACCTTTGGCAAACGGATTTGAATCGATTTTCAATTTGGTAATCAATTGATTTTGATATGCCGTTACAGCCGTGAAAACAGTCTCTGGAAATACAAAAGTTTTATGATCCATTTCCTGCAAATCCTTGGGGGTATTTGGTATACTCTGTCCATGACACAAGCGCACTAAATGTATACGTGGTTGATAGCGATGCATGGAGTTTAAAACAATCTAAAATGAACATTTATAAAAAACGAATATTTTAGAAGAATTTAATAAATAAAGTAAATTATAACTGCCAAAGCTTGATTAGTACACATAGAGAAATATAAATATACACGCCTGGTATTAAATTGACACCAAATTTTTACTCCGCAACATTGCAACAATTTGTTGTTGCAATGTTGTCTAAAAGTTAACACGTTTGTTAATTATTTGACAATGGATATGTATACAATTTAGATCGCGACAACGAATTGTTGCAATGTTGACAACGTTGTGTTGTCAACATAACATAGTTTTGTGCTACGTATGTGTAAACTTCACTACGTATGTTATTGAAAAGTTTGGTGTCGATTTGGAACCAGGAGTGTATATATTTTTTCCCTCTGTGTATTATCAAAATTAGGTTGCACTCTACTATATTATAAGTTCTTCCCCACCTTTTAAGAAATATACTACAACTGGGAGAAAACGTTGTTTCAAAAGAAATTATCATATGTTTCCATGAATCAAAACATATTTAATTTACGATTTAATTTAAAAATCCACCATTTAGCTTTTCTACTAATGTTCTGCTGATGAACCTCAAATATTCTCTTACCTGTCCACTTTTATCCATTTCATTATTGGTCAGCTTAACCTTTTCAAATGAAACCACTTGTTTTCTCAATGCATCCACACTAATGGGACTATCGGGATGGGCGTAAAGTCTAGCTGGAGGTGGTGGATCAGCCTTACCGGCCACCAGCCATGAACTGCGATGGTATGCATAACGATAACGTCTCGAATCCATGGGTATGATGTCAATTAAAACTGCATAACGATCTGGTGGTTGCATGTGCCTTAAAGGTCCTGAAAAACTAACGCGCACCGTTGGAAACATCCGCCTGCAATAGAGTAAAAGAACAAAATATGAAATAATTTCACATGGTTTTGATTTCATGTTCGTTAAGAGGCTTATTAAGGTACTTAGTTACTAATTCGCTTTCTTTTTTTGAACTAAAATAATTACTATTGTAGAAATGTCCTCACGTTTTCATTACCTTTTATGGGGTTTTTCACTTCGTCACATTAACATGTTCTAAGAACTTAAAAGTTGGTCATAATTGTAATTACCAAAAATCATGTTAACGCAGTGTATTAAATGTAATAGAGTTCCTGGCATCAATTACAAATTTCCGTCAAGGAATGTGTCCAAAGGGCCATAACTATTTAGTTTGAGTTAATATAGAATGGATAAGTGGTATTTTCTGTTGTTATTTTTTGTAATAGGAATTGTATTAATTGGCATATTTATTATTTTTAATATTTTTGTATGAAAAATAAGAATTACTTAAGTGTTAGATTTCTATTAGTAATGTGTTTCTAACTAAATAGTTTCTAGGTAAGAAACATGCGATGTTCAAATTATACTGATAATACAATTCTTAACTTATATTGTGAATTGTACATATTATAATAACTTTCAGTTTTCTAGAAGTAAATACATATTTTCGATACATAATTATAAGCTAAATTTGTTTTCCTATTTTAAAACTATACAAAATTATATTTAGCTTATATCTTCATTTATTGTCCTTAGCAATTTCTTTTAAATAATATTTCAAAGTCACTTATCTTTCAACATTAAAAAAACTCATACTTTCAGGCATATAATTTTTTAATAAATGACAACCAGAATTACATTTTGACTTTTAATCTGATGAAATAGATGTCTTGCAACAAAACCACAGCAAAAAATAAAAACGACAAAGAAAACCAACCCCTCCAATTAACTGGTCATTGTACCTCAGTTGCAGGCCATTAACAAGTACTAATCATTAGTTCTTTTAACTACAATAATAATTCCACATACATGTTGCAAGCTCTTTTTTTTGTAAGTAAAAAATACTAGTTTTTATTTAAAACTAAAAGAGTAAAAAAAAAAACAAGAAACCAACAACGATGTAAAAATTGCACTGTAATTGTAACTGATTACCTTGCTAACGTAACAGCAACAAGAACAAAAACTATACAACTGGCCACTCTTGTATAATAGACTATGATATGAAAAGTGATGCCAGATGAAGGATTTTACATAGAAAAAAGTTGCAATTGATTCTTAAAATTAATTAGCGAAATTATTAGTGTGTGTTCGAAAAATGGTGAAGGCATTTGGTATTTTGGATTTTGTTAACTTGAAGGACGAAGCCTCACCGTTTCGGACGATTCTTAATGATTCATTAATAAGTAAATAATTAGTTGTATGAAATACTTGGTTTTATTGTTAATCGTCAGAACGAAGTTTATTATACGTACCAAAACTGTGTATTTGTTGTCATTATTTTTTGAAGGACTATAATATCTTTCCATAACATACTATTCCAAAACAGACCGTATTTTCGATATCTCGGAAACAATGTTCTGTTCACGGCTAATATATGTTTTCTATGAAACATTTTACTAGTATTTTTTACCAAAAAACATCATAAAAAGAATTACGTGTTTATCTGGCCACTTTCATTCGCTATCTTAGTTACTGTGATATTGTAGTTAAATTCTGGCAGTTGTTGCTATTTTTATTTTCATTTTTAAGTGAAAATGTCCTGTAATTTTTTATTAAGTTAGTCGCTTGTTTAGTTGGCCGGTTGAATTGTGAATGCAGCTTTTGTTGCTGTTATTGTTGTACAACAACAATAACAAGTGTGTACAACTAAAACAAAACAGAAAAATATAATATACATATTCGTATAAAATATCCTTTGCCCTGTAATTAAAGCTGCAAAAGCCGCCAAAATGCTGATGATAATGGTGGTAGTAGCAGCAACTATAGTGGCTAAATATTGCCGGAATCACAATTGCAATGTTAAACGACAAGCGTCAGAAATCAATGTTGTTTATAAGAATTTACGAAAAGTATAGTTGTTTTTTTAAGAGAGAATTCTGTATTAAAAAAACTTTGACAATAAAAGTGAATTATAAGAAAGATAAATGAGTTCATAATTCTAATACAACACTACTTATAAGAGCATGTAAATATTTTAATTTTGGGAAATTCGCCGCCATCGCTGTAATTGTAAATTTGGGTTTAGTGCATTTTTTATTCGCTTTTCTACTGCAAATTTATAATGAGTTTCATTCAGAGTCTTTTGTCACATGCAATTCGTTAAAGCATTGCGTTTCGATATCAATCTATGTCAACACTTCGTTTGCCATGTTATGTTTTTGTGTTGTAGCTGCATTTAATTTAATGTTTTTTTTTTGTTTTCATCATTAACAGCAATTGCAGTTTGCTTTGTATATTTTTTTTGCATTTGTACAAAAAATCATACTGCAGTTGCATTTAATTTTTTTTATTTCTATTTGTTTTATTTGTGTTTCTGTTAATGATTTTGATTATGCCATTTTATTTGTTTTTTTTTTAATTATTAATTTTTATTATTATGTCGCCAGTATTACGTTTGAATTAAGTGAAAATTGAACTTAACAAAAAAAAAGAGCATTTCATTAATTAGGAATATTACACTGCGCCATAATAAATATTTTTCATATCTTTTTTATATACCTATAGAACATGCATTTCGCTTTGAATAATTAATTCTTTTTTTTCTGTTTCAAGTTCCCTTTTTTAACACCTTTTTTTCTTTATTCATGGTAAATTAAGTTTTTGTAACAAGTTATAAATAACAAAATAAAATATGCAAATTTTTATGTTTATTTTTTATTAAAAATATATACTAAAGAAAAAACTTCAACTTTCATCAGCGCGTTACAAATCAACTGACATGCCATCATGCTATGAATATGTCTTTAGTTAAGTTTATGTCATGTCCAATATGTTTATGATGTGCCCCCCTCATCTTCAACTACTTTAGACTGAACATAACGCTTTAAAAAATTCCAAACTTGTTTGCTTATCTGTTTATAATTTATTTTTACACTCATTATTTGTTTAATAATATTAAGGGTTGTCTTTCCAAGATCATGTGTGGCAGTATTCTAGACTAAATGGACATTATTCAACTTCTTTCTAAAGAGAGGAGAGTCTTACAAATTTGGAAAACATATCTTTATTTTATGACTGCTTAGGGGATTTGGGGCAATTAACAATTTTTATTGCTGGATATGACCGTTAAACATTTAAATGGTTATTGTTATTTTATTTAAATTTAAGGAGTTCAAGAATCACTTAATAATGCTGTTTTGGACCTTAAACGAACCTAAAATTTTGGCAAAAAATATTTAGTCATAATAATTCGAGAAAAGCGTCCAAATAACTTTATTATCGAAAATATAAGAAAATTTCATAAATTTTTAGTTTAGCAATTTTGTATCTGATGCTATATTTTTGTTCTGTTCTGTTTTTCTAACAAAACAATTTACGACTTATTCTAATGCTCTGGCGGAGCTCTATTTGTTTTAGTAGCCATTTCTAGGGGAAGGGATGGTGTTTTGTAATAAAAATATAATTTTATATGTATTTATGTAAATTATTTACTGAAAATATGATTTACGATTTTCCGTTTTGTATTTTGTTACTTCTGCCTTTATTGTAGGATTTGTTTTACATTTTTTTTTTCTTTTGACGAGTGTTTTGTGTTTTATAGATTTTCCCCTGCAGTAGTAAATAGAATTTATTTATTCAAATTTTTCTAGTTTAACACTTCTAGTGTTTTGTTATTTGCTTTATATAAAAACACATAAAAAATATTTTAGACAAGTTAACACTTTGCAGTTACTCAGTCTGTGACTTTTACAGTAGTGCTGCTAGAGATGGAAAAGGGGTTAAAGACGTTTGTGTAGACAACAACATTTTGTTACAATGATTGCCAACTGTTTGTGTAACATTTTATTGTTTCGAATAGTCGCTCACCTGTCTTAACGTGTTAACATTAATTTTCTATGGTGGAATTAAATACGTTAAAATGTAACTATAAGTTACAGTGGTTAGGTAAAGAGAAGAGAACTGAGTAAAAATGTTTCTTATAATATAAAATCAAAATAATTCAACAGACATTTAATTTAAATGTTAAACCAAATTCATATACATATTAATATTTTATTTACACTATCTATTTATTGACAGCCCTGTACATACATCGTAGACAACTAAATTTTTCAACTCCACTGTGTAAGTAGATCTTTATACTTGGGGATGGCTGGGTACCAACAAACGAAATTGTACAGACAGGAAAATACATTTTTGTTACGAGCAGCAAAAAGCCCAGAAAGAACTCACAACTATTAAAGCCAAGTGTGGATTTTATGTTGTTGTTTATGGGAAAATTAAGCAAATTACTCAAAGAAAATTATAACGTCAACAGACGAAAAAATGGTGTTGATTTGAGAAAACTAAATAATACAACGTCAAAAAATTAACAACAAAACGGAAGAAGATTATGTTAATTAAATATGAAACACAAATTTACATATTTTGAAAAAAATATTAAGCAAAAGTGAATCATTAAAAAATTCATTAAGGTCTAAATTGGAACATATATAATACAAATGTCAAAAAGGTATATGTATGTATTTGCTAACTCCTCGTTTTGTTAACCATGAAAATCGAAATTTTCTCGCTTCTTGCTACCAAAATATAAAACTTCTCTATTACACAGGGATTTTGTGTTATTTTCAGTCATTTACTTGTCATTTCTAAGAAATGTCCTGTCATGTGGTTTTGTTATCGAAACCAACATCAAATGTTGACAAATATTTACAGCTTCTGCTTGCAAACAGTCGTGCTAAGCGTAGCAACATCAATTAACTTAAACAACCAACATATTTCTCGTACTCTCTTCGACACTGGCACTCCCCAACAGCGTTTAAAATCATAGTCCTATTGTCTGTTCAAAATACCATAGTACAGGTCATTCGGGCAGACAATCAGTCAGTCAGTGCTATGTGAAGAGTTGATTGTCGTTTCTCTCACTGACAGCGTAACAAAATCGTTGACCACGTGATATTTTATTTCAATGACCGCAAATATGGTTTGCAATGCCCAACCATAAAGACAAAGGACAAGAATGCATATTTACTCTCGCAGATACACAAACACACATGTAACAGGAAGAAAAAGAAAGAGATGTCATTGTTAACACAAGACAAATTTTTACCTATTTCACGAACACATATACACACACAATTTAAAACTCTTGCACACAAAAGTATAAAGAAAGGTGGCAAAAACTAGACTAAAAAACTATTTAACCACCAATACTTTATGTTAGACAAGTCCTATACAATATTATATTGTTTTTGTACTCCTGCTGCTTACTTTAACTAAATATTTAGTTTTAACATTTAATGTTGAAATCCTCCTGTTTAATCTGCCATTAAATGTAGTTTTCCTGTGTTCGTTTTTTATATATATTTTAATTAATTTAATGAAGTGCTGCCTAACATTCATTCCTGCACATAAAAATTCCTTTTCATTGCCTTTTTTACTTTAGGCCATAAAAATATTCTTGTATTAAAATTAACATAATCAAACGCTGGGTTATTAAATAGAGTAAGTCTAGTTGTATATTTAGTTGGCACCAACATTTTGTTAATATTAATTTTCTTCACAACTTAATTAATATTTTATTAAGAATAATTCAATAAACTGACAGTCAGACAGACATAGATACATAAAAAATGTAGAGGAAAACCGGAGGGTGAATGAATATAAAAACAGCTGAATTTTTTTTATAAAGAATAGTTATTTATCATTTACAAGACAATCCACACAAAATTAAAATACTTATGTACGATATAAAATTAAAAATTAAATAGTTTAATTCTTTTTAATAATAAGGGTGGTATATTTTAGTTTAATAATTTTAATTAAGCGACAAATATGTTGTCAAATTTTTTTAAACATGTCGTTGATTTCATTGACAAAAATGATATTAAAATGTTTAATTATTAGGATTTTTCTTAATTAAAACCAAAAACAAACTTTTACTCTTTAAAATTCGTTTTTATGCTAACTTCATTTAATTGAAAATTTTTCTACCAACATTATTTAGTTTCTTAAAGTCATTTGTTTCACCTTGACACAAGATGCGTGCGCTGTTCCAAGAGCAACGAGCTAACAAATAAATAATATTCGTTTTAAAATTTTTTTAACAAATGTACTACGTGTGAGTGTGATTATTTGGATGAATTTTAATTTGAACAAATACATGGCTAATAACTCAACATGATAACTCAACAACAAATAACTTTAGTTTTAATTTTTTTCTTCTTGTTGTTGTTGCAGTTGCAACATTTGGAGCACAAACCTAAAGCACGAGAGTTACATTTTATTTTATGCATTGTATTTTTGTCCGTTTTTCATGAAAAAAATGTTCATTCCATTTATTGGAACATTCATTCATACACTTTTTTTAATATTTTAGAATGAGTATATTTGCAAGTGTATATTACACTTACAATCGTTTTGAAAAATGGTCTTCGGCACGAATTTGATTGCGTATACTGGCATAGCCAGCTCCTATGTAAGTTAACTTTGTTTTAACAAGAAATAACAAAGTTTATTTTTATTAGTAATTAATGGTGAAAAAAGCCTTGTTTAGTGAAAAATTACAACAACTATAACAACAAAAAAAAATAAATAAACGTGAATATTTAATTTGATATTAAAATAATAAATTAAAGAAATTTTCTGCCTTATGCTGGACATTTCTATACAATTTGATTTGAGGCAATAGATCTTCAGAGATATATACAGAAATTTAACTGAAATCGGAAACACTTTATTAAGTATTCAAATGTCGTTTTTTTAATATATGTTATTATTTTTAATATGTTATTATTTCTATAAATCTTATTTTAATGTTGGACTTTAGGACCGAAGTATTGTTAATCTTACAACCATTAGCTCATTTTGTCACCGCTGTTTTCTGTGTAAACCTGAGAAGATCAATATTGCCATTACATAGCACGCGTGATAGGGGAAGAAAATTCTGCTGACGCTATGTTTATACACATACACTATAGGTTTAATTCTTCTTCTTTTTAAAATGAGCAATATCAGTTGGTTTGCTCTCAACCTGAAAAACAAAATCAGATCAGTTGCTGACAGGGATGGGAAAAGTGATTTTGTTTCAGTATCAAAAAATATTTCAGAGAGTACTTTTTTGGATCTCAAAGTACTTAGGTTAGATTAGGTTATAAGAGGATGTGTACTACACCAAGTCCAAAAAAGGAACCTATGCCACAATCGGGCCTGTTGTGCGCTCTTTATCATAAAAAAGGAACTGAATAAATTATTCCAATCAGTGTTAGTCAGGAATGTTATTTCCGAAATAACATCTCTTCCAAGATACTTAGATCTATCTTCGACGAATGCCTGGCAGTGACAAAGAAAGTGCTCCAGAGATTCACTGTCCTCTCCACATGCTCTATATACGTCTGAATCCGCATGTCCAATTTTGCATAAATGTGCTCGTAATCCTGTGTGTCTACTCAGAACACGTACTATCATACTAACTTCAGACTTGCTCATTTGAAGGAGATTTTTCGTCTTGCTCATCAGGGTCACCCCATAGAATTTTCGTGGTTCTACCCACTGTTTCATTATTCCCAGAGGTCTTATGGGATTCTCTCACTCATATTTTTAGTTCAGCTTTTGTTGCGTCAAATGGTTTTGCGTTTGTCAGTTTAATTGCCTTGAGCTCCCTTCCCTTTAAAGCTATTACATTTGCTCGTTACCGAGTACTCCCGAGTGGGCTGGTACATACATGATGTGAACCTTGCCTCTGGGAGAGCAACGATACAAATATTATCACGAAATTGTACTTTGTAAAATGTTATATTTAAAGCATTCATGGCGCTGTTATAAAGTCTCGAAAAGGGACAAAAATTGCGTTTTCTCAAAACTCAAGACATAATATCTCAGATTCCAAATGTGATGGAGAAAATATGAAGGAATATTACTTCATATTTTCCCTTTTCGAGACTTTATAACAGCGCCATGAATGCTTTAAATATAACATTTTACAAAGTACAATTTCGTGATAATATTTGAACTCATCGCTAATTAATCTTATAGAAGCGTCTAACATAATCTCAGGGTTTCAACTATTTTAACATTTGGTCTGATAATATTGAAGAGAAACAGCTATGAAAGTTATAGAGTACTTTTCCTACAATTTTTATTTGATGCATTTTTAAGAAAAAGTCCCAAAAAAATATTTTAAATTTTAAAGAAACTTTCATCCCCATATTCTAAGTCTCTTGTTATTTCAAAACGATTTATTGAAAATTAATTTAACAGACATATTTACTACAGGTTAAACGATAATCGGATATTGAGATTGTAGCCTTGAAAGTATCAAAAAAGACTCGGGAGTATCACGGTACTTTTGCACATCAAATAGTATCAAAAAAAGTACCATCGTACCAATTTTGCTATCCCTGGTTGCTGATCAGCACTGGTCGAAGCAAGGTCGGTAGTATGTGTGTGAGCAACACTTGTGTAAACAAATATCTAAAAGAAATTAAAACCTTTCCTAAATTTTGTTAAAATTAACATTTGATATTTTAGAATAGATTATTTCAAAAAATTCTGATTTGAAAAACAGTAAATTTTGAAACACCGTGTCTGTTTGTTTAGTTAAAAATAAGTATAACATTGATATCAGTTAAATATTTAGTACAATAGTGCTCATTGTGGCCTCGGTATCACATTGATATTCAGATACAAACAAACACCACTGCTCTTTCCTACTTTCAAGCCAAACAAACACACATCCATCTAACCATTCATCCGTTCTTCTAACCATTCCTTTCTTTCTTCATGTATTCATGCACAACTCATTTATAGTGAGTTATAAACAGTGAAAACATTTTTATTTCAATTTGGTCGTTACGTTTGTATTGTTGCTGCTGTTGTTTTGTGTTATTGTTGCTGCATATTGTGATTGTTGTTGCTGTTGTTTGGTTACTTTTCGTTTTGTGGTGACAAGCCAACAACATTCATGTGTTAAAGCGTTGGAGTCATCATAAATTTTCAAGACAAAAATGACATGAAAAATATGAAATGGTTTTAATTACTAAACAACGTTTGAGAGGGAGGGAGTACAATGAATACGTACAAATGTATAGCAGTAGTGTATGTAGAAATATTTATGTTTCTTTATGCAAGTAGTATGTATGCAACACGCCTTTGTTTGCTTAAGTTTTTATCAACATGTTAAGGAATTCTTCTCCTTATTTTATTATTTAATTTTATACCTTGAAAGTTATTTTTGCTTTTTTATGACAGAAGTATTTATTGATTTCGTGTTAGTTTTATACAATATAATTCTTTATTTTCTGCAACAATTTATTGTTAGAGATATGTTGAGCAACATTTTAGGGAACATATTGAATCAACATTTATAGTTTGTGTTTTGTTTTTTGGTATAAAAAATAAATTATATTGTTTGTCTAAAATTGATTATTTAGTAATGTTAACCAAATCTGTTTATATATGGTTGCTAAAAATAAATTTCATATTAAAATTTAAAGCTTAATTACCTTCCCGTCTTTGTAATTATCATCTCTGTACCCAATTCATGAAATTTATCCCATAATTCTTTGGTCTCCAGATGACACTGTATCGGCAGTAAATCATCACAATTACACGAACCCACAATTTTCGGTGATGGCTGAAATAAGATTTTCATTTAGTATATTTTAGTTTTTATCTCAAACTAGGAGCTTTGCTAACTTTTCGTTTTACCTTCGCTGGCTCTGGGGATAAACGATCATCTTCAGTATTGCTGGGACTCTGTGGAGAAGCTCTCCCCCTGCTACTGCTTGAACTATTGTTATTATGATTACTACTGCCACTATCGTTACTATGATTAAGTCTATGTTTGTATAGACCTTTGTGACCATGATGGGGATGCTGCTGCTGGGGATTATGTCGTGACAGACGTATGGCGGAGGCTGATTCGGAATCACTACAATCGACTACATCGACATCGCCCTCGTCGTCGCCATCGGGAAAACGTTCAAGAGATAGGGGACCTGTATTGGCGAATAAAATGGATTTTATTTTTCATACACATAAGTACTGAGAACTATAATTATCTAAGAGAGTGTAACATTAAAACATACATTTTGCATTATTATTAAATAAAAATTGGAAATTGAAAAAGTTTTTATTAATTTTAGATTTTTTTAATTTAATTTTTTTTAAACAACTTGTTTTTCTGTTTCCAGCCGTCAATATCAGTTTTCGGCCTGACTCAGTGTTATTAAATATTATTTAACCTTATTTATAATTTTTATCAATCGCTTATGATGGCAGGAAAGTTGTAAAATGTATCTGCAACATTTTAAAATTTAACTTCTTTTCAAATACAAATTGCAACTTTTATTTTATTAATGCTTAAAAAATTAAAAGAAATAAAATATTTCTACTTAAAGAAAGTTAATTATTATTTTTTTCATTAACCCAGCTATCATGTTTTCTTAATCCATTTATAATATGTACAACACAAAAGTGCACTGAATCCTAAAATATTTTTCCATTTAAAATCATATCAAAATTAATCGACTCTGTTGTAGTTTTCGAAAATAAATGTAAATTCATTTTCGAGTTTTTTTCGTTTTATTTTTTAAGTGTGAATATTTTATTTAATTGCTTCTAATGTTCTCCCCCTTTTTGCAATTTGCGATCATCGTGTTAAATATATATGTATTTTTTGTATATTTCAGTTCAACATGAGTGATTTTTTGCATGTTTTCTATTTGTTTGATAAATTTTGTTTTATTACTTTGAAACTGTTTAAGAAGAAGTTGTTTAAATAATAAACGAACAGATAGAGACGGACAAACAGACATTTACGAGTATGAATAACAATTTTAAACATCAAATCATTAGTTTAATGTTATTAACAACCAAGTCTTTTAATCTTTTAGAAACACGAATTAACCAGTTGGAAAGTTAACTTGAAATGAAAGTTCCGTATGTCTGAAGACCTCACGAATTTTCACCACTTTGACAGAGTAAGCTGTGGTTTAAGATTCTATAATTAATTTGATGACAGCATTACTATAATTGACATTACAAATACAACTAAATCAGTTTTTATTTTTCTACTAGTGGAGGGAAATTTATGTATGGTAAAGTCATGTCGTTTTGTTATAAAAGCAAAAAATTCCAATTGGGTTAGCAACAAACACAAGTGATCATTATGAAAATGTAACTGTCAGTTTGTATATATTTTTCTTTTTAAGTTTTCATTCGATGAGATGTAGAAATTCGTGTTTAAATGATTTCGATCAAAAATTTTAACAGAAATGAAAAAAAGCATTGAGAATTTCAATCACAAAATCATTAAAGCGGCAACACAAAAAAACAACAATAACATTTACAAATGAAATACCAGAAGGAGGAGAAGATAGAAAATTAAATCAACATGCAACATGTTTGTTAAAATGATTTTAAAACTTTCAACATTTTAAAATTAATTGCGTTAATATGCAAATTATAATCTACAATAATAAATAATATTAACTACAATAGCAAGAGAAAATAAAAAAAAACAAGTTTATTAATTTGAAAATATTATAAAAATCACACTTAGAACTTATTAAACCGTTGAAATTTTGATCTCGTAATAATTTTTGCTAAGTTCAGCTTAAAGTCCTATTTTTTGTTTCTATTTTTTAGTTACTAAATCCTATTAATTTTACTTATATTAAATTAAAACAAACACATATATGAACAATTTGTTTGTTTTAATTTAAAACCGCAATGCACATTTACTATCATAGTTCAAATCTAACTCTAACACCGAAAATAATAGCTAATATATGTTTATTTGATAGTGTTCAGTTGAAGTCGTAGTACATATTTAAAAACTTTAATGCTAATCATTTTTTTATTTGTATAAGTACAAATATTATAATTTTTCGGTAAGTTATGAAATTTTAAGTATAATATACCGATTGGAAAGATTTCGAAATTACCGTCAATCGAGTCCTAAGTATACTTTCAAATATTTTTTTAGGGCCGCAGTCAAAGCATGCAAGTGTAATGTAGTAGTAACCATGATGATGGTTTTAGGTGTAACAATTGTTAGTAAAATGTGAAAAAAATAATAAAATTATTTCATTATTAATTAAATACAATTTAAAAAATCACTGTTAATGCATTTCAAATATTTATTAATTGATGTTATATTCTGTTTTTGTGTTTTTTCTACACCATTATTATTTTATGTTTTTAACTTGTTAATGTTGTTTTTATGATTAACAAACGAAAGAAAAAAAAGTAGTAATAGCAATATAATAATTGTTATTAACTTCTATTTGCTGCATTTTATATAATTTAAGTATTTATACACGTATAAATAATTTATAAATTATAAATTGTCTTAAATTATTCATGTAATTGTCATGTTTCTATATAACTATTTTTTTAAGCAACACTTTTGTTTATTTATAAATAAATATTTATAATTTGCAAATTATATATTTTAGCTTTTTTTCTTTAATTTTTTTATATTTATTAGAGATTGACAAAGGAAGTCAGGCAACCAGAAAATTAAAGATCTAACAACATGGCTTAATTTGATTTAATTATTTTATTAAGATTATTATTATTTTTTATTTTCACATATTTAACTGTATACTAAAACTGTAAATAAACTATAAAAATTTTAAATCGAAAAAAATGTTGGTTTACATTAAATTTAAAATTAAACAATTTGAATTAAATATATTTCAAAAACGAAATATGTTCTGTTCAATATATGTAATTGAACAAACAAGTAGTTTTATGTAGCATAGAATTCTATGAAAAAAAACTATATAAATGAATAGATTTTGTCTTATGTCACAGAAATAATTTACATTGAAAAGTAATGAGTTAAAATGCTAATAAAAAATCTTTTCACTACTTCATTTTAAGTTCCGTGCTTACAGAGAGAATGAGAGTTAAAGCAGTACTTTTAATTTCAGTTGCAATGAAGTTGTGGGGGTACATTGTTATACATATTGTCATTCCGTTTGTAATTAATCGAAATATTGATTATAAACCCTCAAAAATATATACATATATTGTAAGATGATCTAGTCATGTCTGAACGAAAAAAGATTATTAATATTCAACACAAATATTCCCTATAGGTAAGGTTTTTATGAAAATGGACAAGTGGCCACTCGAAAAACAGCGTTAACAGTCGTAACTGTTTTAAAAATGCGAGTACAGTTTAAATTCTCTCTAGCAAATTTTATGAGGATGGGGTCTGTAATTGACCCTACCCCTCATATATGGTACTTATAAAAATACTTAAAACTGGCTTAAAAATACGAGGGCAGCGTTGCAATTCGATATAATTAAGTTTCTTACGAGTAAAAATCTATCTGCAGAATTTTATGAGGATCGGTACATAATTAACGCTTCCCATCATATAAGGTTCCCTTAGAAAATGACTTTAAATCTCACTACTGGCGCTGAAATTCGAAACAAGTAAATTTCTAACGAGCACAATTCTCTCTACCGAATTACATTAGGGAAGGGTCAATTATGAACCGATTCCCATAGGACAAAGCCAAAAATAAAGTACCTCTATATCAGATAAATAGTAGTACTTCTAAGTAATATAGACGATATATAATTGAAAAGAAAGCGGTTATATAATTTGAACCCTTTAGTTTTGGAAGGCATGATTTGTATGACTTTTTAGACCGTATAATGTAATAAATTAATATAAATTTATTTTTTTTATTTATTAACTTTTTGTAATTTTTTCAATTGGTGTTAATAAATTGTTTCGATGGCTTTAAACATCGAAACTCTAAACTATAAATATATTTGCCATCGGAAAATTAATTTTAACAATCGTACATTGTCAACAATGATAGAAAGATAAACAAATAATTACGAAATAAATGTACAATAAGTAAATTTTTACACTTACAACAAGACTTGCATAAAAATGGTTTCGAGAAAAATAGCTTTCAATGTTTAATGACATTTTACTATTTTTTTAATCAAGGGATTGAAAAGCACTGAAATCAGATTTTGATAGTACACATTAATATGTTTCTCTTCTTAATTGAAATTGAATTTTCATAGTTAATACAATTTTTAAATATTCGTAGCGTATTTTTACGCTAATGACAAAAAATTGATCTAATATAGAAGAACATTATATATGTATTTTTTGTAGCCTTGAGTTCATAAACCCAGATATTTACTCTTGTATTTAATTTTTTACATATTTTTTATTATATTTTTTTGTTTTTGTTTGAAATATTATAGAAGAACTAAAACGTTACTAAAATATACGTTAATTAACATAAATAAATATCAGGTGTAAAAATAATGCTGATATATTATTCGATTCCAATTTCTCATCAAACTTAAGATTCAGATTTCTCACATAAATTATTATTTTTTTCAATAATAATAATAATATAATTTGAAATTTTATTTTGATGACTTTTAGTTTTTGAGCCGCGTTGAACTTTTCGATGGAATTATTACAATATGTATTTTTTTAAAAAAAATATTGATACTAATTTATAAATCAATTATATTAAGAAAACTAACAGCCTTATAACATTCACAACAATTTTATTTTGTTTTAAACTATACTTAAGAGAACATATAAAATTCAAATGATCTTAATCGGTCATCATTTTTGTACACATTTCTCTACGCAACTTAGCTGATAATATATTCACAAATAATAGCGAATAACCTCTTCAAAGCCTCTATAGACATAAATTCTTGTAAATAAAAAGCTACTCCTACAACAAAAATATCCTTTTCTTGTTTTCTTTTTTTTTGCTATAAGGACTATCAACATTACGTGCAGAAGTTTTGTATACACACATATTTTTATTTAGGCATAAATATGAAGAAAACTATATGTGTGTATAAATGAATGTAAATTGTGTAGATTGAATGTAAAATGTTTGTATAAACTGAAAGCATAAAATTGAGTAACACTTGTAACTCGCAATAAGAGCTGGTATGTAAAGAATCTAAATTTTAGAATAAAAGTAGTTATGATAGTATTAGGGATCCCACTTTTGACGTTTTTGCGAATATGAGAATTGGCATTGCATATAGACCATTAATATTAATATGAAAAGACACAGAATTATTATTTCGCGTTGTTAAAAAAGTTCACGCTCAGATGTTTTAAAAATTAATAATAGTTGCGGACATATTGCAAAATATTTATTTTAATAAGGAAGATATCCCACTCAATTGCAAAAAAGTTGCAATTATTTATATAATTCAATATCGCCCAGTCCAAACCGTTTAAGATAGATCCACTAGAAAAAGTTTTTTAGAAACTCGAACGGTAAAATATTTATACAACATTGACCAAAATAAGTAATATCCCTTATACGCATATTTTTCTACAGTTACATTTATTATTAAAATTATATTATTAATGCTACATATACACGGTTGTCAGGTCTTACAACGTTGGCAGAAAAATATTCAGAAAATGTCTTACAATCGTGTCAAGTTATTACACGATTTTTAGACATTTTTGCCAATATTGTAAGATCTAACAACTGTGTATACATACTATGTATTACAAGTACAAACAAAAAACATTGTTTAGTGTAAATAGACCCTTGAAATTAGTATATTTTGTAAACTTTTAAATAAAGACAAATAATATATATGATCGAACCTATCGGTTCGAGCATTTTCATTTTTATATCGTGGAATAGTATAAACAAAATTTCTACTTTGTTTGTAAACCGCAGCGGACGCATATATGTATGTACATACCAAGTATTTATTACATGTATACATATAGATATGTAAATATATTTAACTTTTGAAAAAACGTAACATTATTTCTATAGTTATCCTTCTAATCCCTAAAACCGTTAAAAGAGGTACAGGTGTTTTAGCTAAAAATAGAGGGCGGTTATGCGTGTGTTTCATTATACAAATGTATGTATAAGAAAGTGTAAATATGTATATATGCAAAACTGTGTTCATAGTGTGTATTTTTTTTTTTTTTTTTTTTGATAACGTGTGAAGAACGATAAAGTACACATCACATTACTCACTCAAACTCCTTTCCGATGGTTCACGGCTAGAGGCATTTCCGCCTCTCGCCATTATCGCTGCTATTGAGAAATCCGTGGCGACGCCGATACAGGAACTTGTCTTATAAATTTTACTATTATTTTTGATTATTGTGGTTTTTGTTATTGTTGATTTCGTTGTTAAATTTAAGTTTTTTTTTAAAGGAATTTTGGCTAAAATTTCAGCGGTTGTGGTATTTAATGGTTGTTGTAAATTATTGTTGACTTTATTACACAATTTAACTTTTTCTTGTTTTACGATTTGAGTTGTTGTTTCTAATGGTGGTGTTGTATTGTTAATTGCAGTTATATCCGGATTTTGTGTTAAATTACTAAAAAGCATTTTATAACGCCGTAAAGGGACTTTAATTTTTTTGAGGATTGTAAAGAGATATTGTATTACAAGTTAAATTTTTGTTTGATTTTTAGTAATATACAAAAATAAACACATTTTTATTTTAATTTATATTTTTTTATTTTATTTCTCTTTATAAATTACGTAAACTTTTTAGTTCGTTTCGTTTAATTTTGATTTGTTTTTATTTATATGCTAGAGTATATTTGTTCCGTTATGAGGACAACCGATCCATTGTCGCGCTGACCATTGAATGAAGATGCTAAGCGACGGCAGTTATCGAAATGTCAGGTGGCGCCCATTGACCGCGTAAAGTTGCCAACTACCATCTCATACTCAAAATGCACAGTCATCCAAGCCAGTCAGTCCGTCATTTAGTCAGTCAGCAAGCCAAAAAGCATATGTTTGTTGTTTGCCTGATGTAGTAGATCCCCAAATTACGATTCTACCGTTTTGTTTTATTATATACGAGTGTTTTTCAAGTTTCCTTACGTTTTCTTTGTTTTTGCAAAACTTTTGTCGGTTTTGTTGCTTCTTTCTTGGGGGAGGTAGTTGGCGTTCAAATACTCTTGAAAAACTGTTATGGAATGCGCAGAGGTGCATCTACGCATGCAAAAACAACAGCAGCGACAGCGATGAACTGAGCAAGATGTAGCTGTAGTAGTGGTCAACCAGCTGATCTGAGAGCTTTTTTCTTTTTGTTATTGTTTTATTGTGAAGTATATGTAAGTCGACAATTGCCTACACGACATTCGCACTCATTGTGCTTAGAAAAGAAATCCGTCTTTTCAACACATCATCAACACAAACCAGTAGAAGATACACACACACTCAAACACGACAGTACATACATTTCCACACTCTGTTCCACGCACGAAGAACTGGCGGAGTACTACACGACTGGGGCGACGACGTGATGTACGATGTTAGTAAAAAGCGTTAAAACCGCAACGGACGCCGCAAGCAGTAAAGAAAGTGTTTGTTTTTTATTTTTTTACAAAAAAATCACAGCTTTTTAGATTAATATTTTCGTAAAATTTTCAAAAAATATTTTGGCTTTTGTCTAGTGATTTTTTGTTTTAAGGCACTTTATGTTCAAGTTACGGCTATAATTTTGAGGAATCCGTTTAAATGATTTTCATTTGCTGTAACGACAACACGTCCGTAACAAGCACAAGCATTTAAAACTGACTGTAGGAAAAAAGCATGAAACAATATAAAAACATGTTTCATCCATTCGTGTGATGGCTATAGCGAAAGTTGTGTAGCACTTGCTGCTGCTCTGCCCCACTGTTTGGCCAACAAACAACAATTTTAGTTAACGTTCACATACACAAACACACGCACCCAGCGAAGTAAACTTATTGCCAAAGTGACGTAAGGTGAGCAGAAGTGAGAGAGAGCAAAAGCAATAACATTATTTATTTAGAAAAAAAGTATAAGAAAAAATAACACAAATGTAAAGGAGCACGAGGGAGCTAATCAAAGAAAACCCAAATAAAAAAACATCGATCAATAAACAAAAATAATTCATTCGTACACCAGACAATCTTACAGTGAAAACACATCAAGTAAATTTCAATGATAAATTAAAACAGAAAAAAATTCACACAAAGACATGTTGTTGTAGTTGTTTTTGGAGCTGCAAGATGCTTTCGGAGATCACTGTAAGGTGGTGGCGTTGTTAGCGAATGATAAACGGTTTAAAACAAGCCATTCAATACAATGGCTAAACAATAACAAAACAATAATAATATGAGTCTCATATTATGAGAACATTGATATTAAGAGGTAAACCACAAACAAATAACAACAACAATAGGCAAACAAAACTACAGGAAAAAATATTGTTGTCATATTCACACACTTCCAACTCAAAAAAATAATACTCACTGAGTTAAATTTAGAGACAGAGAGTGTATAAATTCCTCTACTTATTTGCACCAGATGAGCTTATAAGAAAAACAGAGAGAAATATATTATGACATGGTATCTATATCTCTCTTTCCAATGAGTTATTCCAACTGGTTGAGTTTTTACTCGTTTATTACAAAAAAAATCCAATTTGAAATTTTAAAAATGTCGTCTTTACAGCTACTCGTTTATTCTTTTCGTTTACACTCTAGTCATCTCTTTCTTCTACTGTTGATTTTTTGTTTTATAGCAATGAAAACTAAACGGGTTTCATAAATTCGTCATTTTGTTTTTGTGCTGACAGTTGAGTATTTCATTATTGTGTGTTTGTGATTTTCTTTATTTGCTTTTTGTACTAACTTCAACAAAAGGAAGGGGGCTTGGATTTCTCGTTCCATTTCATAAAGTTCCTGTGTTCAGTTTGAGTAACTCACCACGTTCCTTTCAAGCGGGTGAGGATGTTTTTATGGTGTTTAAAGGATACAATTTAATATTGGAAATTCAAAACGTTTCTTGAATGTTTTTTGTAATTTGTTTTTGTATAAATTTAATAATGATCTGTTGAATTGTGTGATGATTTTTAATTATTTTTTACTGATTAATCCAACATAATGAAAATATTATGTACATATGTATGTATATACGTACAGTGACAATAATATATCAAAATACTCGGCCTTAAAAAGTTTCTCTGAATAAAATTTGATTTCTCACTGCATTGAATTTCACAACAGTGTCGCGTTCCATTTCTGTAATTTCGTATAAAATATTGTTAGTTTTTTACCCATTTGTACGGAGGAATAATAGGATGCTGCTTATCAAAATTTTAGTTAGTAAGTAGTTAGTTCGTTCGTTCGTTAATTAGTTAGTTAGTTAGTTAGTTAGTTAGTAAGTAAGCAAGTTAATTAGTCATTCGCAAAACAGACTCAATTTCAAACTGGTTTCACCAGTACAATGTATTATTCTTTGATAACTACAACTTTTATTATACATACTTTTACACATTTCAATTTCGTCCTTGTTTTTAGCCTTGATTTTATTTACTCTCTTCGTTAGCATCGTGTCGTAAGTGTGTCACAAACTGTCCTTTCGCTACTATTGCTTTTCTACTTCTATGAGTAATTTTTCTAAAACGAAAACAAAATGTCATTAATGATCACTATCAACCTTGTACTTATGACATTGGCCAAATTATTTCCGCCCATTGTTTTTCTATAACAATGCATCCAGCACAAGGCAAGGACATATCTCAGTATATCAGCAGATTTGATGACATTTTTGAAAGGTGTAACAACATGATGAGAAAGTGAAGGACATTGGTCACACGATCATGTGGAGAAAGAATGGAAATATTTTGATGAAGTATATATATGTATATGTTTTTAATAAAATATGTGAACTTTGTCTTATGCTCGAGGTTAAGAAAATTAGTAATTTAGTATTTTTAATATTTAATTTAAAAAACAGAGCATTAAAATATTTCTAAATTATATATTAAACGCAAACATGATTTAAAATTTAAGAAATTCTTCGGAAATTAAAGAAAATAATTATGTGTAAAGATTTATCCTAACGTGATTTTCTGTTAGTCCCAATGTACTACTTTATATATATATACTTTAGCTAATTTGTTAACCTAGTTGACGTGTTTTTTTATATCTTCCTTTTTAAATAAATAATATAAACCACTAGATCAAATGTAAATTAAGTAATAAAATTTTCAAGCAAAAAAAAATTGACTCGCAACTGTGGCCACTGAACAAATAGAAAAGAACACGAAAGCTAAAAACTCACAAGGAAGAAAAGTCCTTCAATTGGAAAATGGGAACAAAACAATGTTGAATGTTTTAAAGACATATCTATAATTATATATTATATACATACAAATATACATAAGTATTTAAATAAAAATATATAGTTAAAAACCAAATAAAAACTATCATGCAACATTAAAAAACATTAAATTAAAATGAAGAAAAAAGAAACCGAAATGTCATTTCAACCAAAACACAGCTGATGAAGTGACATCAGACCCCATCATATAAAACTCGTATGAGTTCTTTATTTTTCGATTTTCTCTATATTTTATTTATTTTTTTCTTTTACTTTTTTTGGTTTATTTTCAACAAACATGGTTGAATATACATATTTCACAGCAATTCACTCACTTCCTTTTTTTAATTGGTTTCCTTTCACACGCCATTGTGACAACGTTCACTACCTTACCAATTTATTGTTTCTTTTTTTATATTTTCAAAAAGTTTTTTTACGTATTCCTGTGATACAACAACAATAATTTAAATATATACAAAGACTCGTACAGACACATATTTTGAATACAACTTACGACTATTGTAAACATTTGCATATAGTTTTAATTTCGAATACAGTGCAGAATGTTTGTTTATGGTTGTTAATAAATCAGCTTGTATTTTAAATTTCGATAAATTTGGGATATCAATAATCTATTAATAGTCATGTAAATATGATGTGTTCATATCAACACAATAGGCTCTCGATTAGACGTTTTACATGTATACCATGAACATTGTGAGGTACAAAAATATTTTGATCTAGAGAGAGAGAGAGAGAGAGAGTAAGAGAAGTTCAGGCTTTAATAAATTCCACAGTATCTATGAGATTCACATTTGTAAAATATGAACTAAAAAAATAAAATAATAAAATGAACTCGTACATGTAAATAAAAAAGGTTTCGCGAACTGTGAAGTTAATGCAAGGATGCTTAACGTTGCTAGTTTCATTTCATTTTTACCACTGTCCATTTCATTCAGTAGAGGATTAACATCAAATATTTTTCAAATGTGGTAATCTTCGAGAATGCCTAGAACCACCTGTGTTCACATTTTCAATTTTTTTTAGAATATTTGTTTTGATCTAATTACAATTCACTTATCTGGAACAGAAGAAAATTTATTCCCCAAACTATTTCGAAATACTAGATGTCAGATGCAAAATTAAGACATTGGGAAGGTTTAAGGGATATTTTCAAATATCCAAATTAGTTTTGATTGCCCTTAATATATTTGTGTGCAGTGTTAGAATTTGGAATACGGAGGCAACTAATAACAACATCGAGTAAGGATGGTTGTTGGTTTTATGTGTTTGATAGTGGTTGAATGTCATTGTATTATTGCAGTTCTGTTGTTGTTGTCCTCGTCATCATTGTAGTTGTTCTTCTTATTCATGATACAAAAAGTTTGATGGTGGTGTTGCATGAAAAGTGTATGCCAGTGTAAAGAAGTATCTGTGTGCGTGTGGTGATGATGGTACAGTGGTAGTGGTGCTGATATTAATGTTTGTAGTTGTGCACACGCCTTAATCATTATGTTGTAATTGTATTTGTTTTTTCGTCAATTGAGACAATTTTCTTTTTTTTTTTTTGCCTTGTTGTTTTTCCACAATTTTTGTTGTTGGTTTACATTTTTTTTGTTTTCATCGTTTATTTTAATTGAATTTGGAAAAATATCAGAAAATTGGAAAAATATTGTTTATGTTAAAAGCTATGTGGTTGTGAGTTTGTGTGTCAATAGGAAACAGCAGCGACTTGCAAAGGATAAATGTAAATAATGTTATTTTTACAGTATCTGTACGATTCTGTATTTATGAATCTATGCTCGGCTGTATGTGTGTGTAAATGTTTAAGTTGTCTTCTTGTTGCTGTCATATAATGTTTATTTTTGTGTTTTTTTTCTCGCTTTTTAATATGAATTGTTTTGCATGTTGTTGGTTTTTATATTTATTTATTGTTGTAATTGTGGGGAGGGAATACATAAGGAGAGGGCAGGAATTCAATATGGGTTTAAGTTCCTTAGTGTGTGTTTGTGTTTTTATACTGGCATTGATTGTGGTTGAATTAATATGAGAGGAGTTTACGATGGCATGTAATAAATTTGTTATGTCGCATTGACAGTTTATGTGATTGTATGTAAATGAGGTTTCAGAACGTATAATTTTTTTCCTCCATATTTTGGTTTGATCTTTTTTTGTTTTTATTTTTATAACTTTATTTGCATATTGACAATTTTTTAAATGTCATTTTTTATGTTGTTCATTTTTGCATTTAAAAATTGTGTGTTCCTGAATTAAAATTTTGATTTATGTGAACATTTTTTTCATTCAAAATTAAAAACAGTAAAATATTTGAAAAAAATTATATTGTTTTTAAAAGTAATTTGAGATTATAAAACGATTGATTAGTTTTAAAATAAAAATATGTATATATTGACAGTTTTATTTTTTCACCTTACAATTTTATACTTAATTACCTGACAGTAATACAAATTTACAATAAAGATACTATGTTGGTCTATTAAAAATTATTTTAATTAAGTTAACAATATAGACCATAGAAGTTTGTCTTTCAACGTGATTTTAAATAAACAATATGTATTCTTTAATCTTATTTTTTAATTTAAAATATTCAAAGTTTTCTTCAATCGATACAATTCAATTTTTTCTGACAATATGCTTTTTTATTGCTTATCGGATTTGTAAAAACCTAAATTGTTGTCAATTTAGTTGAAAGGATTTGTTATTTTGCATACATATTTGTAACTTTGACAGCCGCTATTGATGATGCATTTGGTATACAATATGTTTACGTTAGATTTTGCTGCCACGGTTTGACAGGATTAAAACATGAGCAATTTCTGTTTTTTCAAAATCCTTCAATTTAATTTTATTTTTTTTTTTTTTTTGAATTCACTTTATTTATATAAAAAATCGCAAAACTATGCCACAATTTTTATCTTTTATTTGTGTAAATATTTTTCAAAAATTTTGTAGTTGTGTTTTTATCAAATTTATTACTTATATATGCGTATTTTGTTATTGTTGGTTGTTACAACAAAATGATGTCAACATTTGTTACAGATGATACAAGGATGTAATCGTGTATATGAGTACATATTTAATTTTGTGTAGTTTTACCTTTTTTTAAATAAAACAAAAATCAATTTTTTATTTTAGACAATATTTGTTAAAAAACAAAACCATTAGGAGGCACTTGAATATTATTTTAAATATTTTTCCGTAAAGGTTTAAAATAAGTTCCTCTTTCCTGCTTATTCAAAATATCCCTTTTTATATTATTACTATTTACTTTATACTATATAATGGTTATAAAAATAAAATAAACCTGCAATGTTTTTGCATGTGACCAGTAAGATATTCTCATCTTAGACAATTGTTACTCTTAATGTCTATGAAATTTATATTAAGTATTGATCACTGATTATATAATCTCTTTAATATCTAATCATGTTTCACATTGAGCATATTATCTATAAGCGGCAATAATAAAAAAGGAAATAATGAAAAGAAGATTAAATAAAATTTAAACTTTTGTAGGTTGTAACATGCACTTGCTTAATTTGATTTCATTACCGCGCCTACAAAATACTTTTTGCCAACATCCTTTAGAAGCTTAGATATTGCATGGCACTGTAATAACCATCCGCATATACCACCATCACAATCCATCCACATGATCATCTTAATGATGATTATCATCTTCATCGTCAGTTAGCCCAACATCTAGTGCAAGCATTAACAATGCCACAAAAGGAGGAGTTATGTATGTGATACCGATTATTATTTCTTCTTCCTCTTTCCTGTAAGACTGTCTGCCTTATTCGTAGTAATATCACAAAAAACATTTGTTAAAAAGATTCCTTAATGCGAAAATTAATCGAATCCAGATTTAAAGATCGTTGTGTTTCTTTTTTGTCGGAGATCTATAAATATTCAGCAAAGTTTTTTAATATTTAGGTAAAAAACTTGTAAACGCCTTCGCTGCTGATCCAAAAGACTTAACAAATGCTTCAGATTTTTTCATATTTATCTTTTTATATGGAGTAATGTTTAAAAAATTGTGGAAACGGCGTTGAAAACAGTTTTGTCGGCGTTTCGCATACAAACAGAGTGTGGAAAAGCTTCCTTACTGATCAGTTCTTTAAAAATAACAATTCATTAAGACATAATTATTGCAAGTTAATTCCTAAGGCATTATTCATTTTGAAAACTAAAATGAATCCGAATAATTTTATTTCGGAAAAATTTTATTAAATCTTAGTTTTAGATCGTGTTAAGACTCGAACTCGAACTCTGTTTGAAAATAAATACTAGAGCTACAGGAAAACAGACAATTAGTCAATAAGTCAATATAGTCAATATAGTCAATAAGTAATATTTATTTTATTTCGATCTAAACTTTTAGGATTTACCATCTCCGATTTTAATGAAATTTGCAACACATATTAAGGTTTGAAAGTGTTCCTCAAATCAGTTACTTTTTGATCGGAACTCCGTACCAGACCAATAATATCGAACTTTGAAATTTTAAAAATTTGTTAAAATATTTAAAGCCAAAGATGTTGTCTTTAAAATCTTGTAAATGGAATATTTTACTTCTAAAAGGTTAAAGGTCAATATTCATAGAGTATAATTCAAATTCAAATAGGTCAAGTAGCCCCGTTTTAAACCCCGAGACCCGTGTAGTTCAAGAGTTATTAAGCAAAACCTAATTTAAAGCAAGTTTCTTACAGATAATTGTATGAAGAACTAAACATATTATTACATTATATGTGTGGTAAGTTTCATTAAAATCGAAGATGGTAAATCCAACTGCTATCCACTTTAACATTGATTCTCCTATTAGGAAAATATGGAAAATTAATAAAAAAAATAATTTTTATTTTTTACTAATGACCAATTTCCACAAAATATTTTTCTCTTTTCGAACTCTGCAATCTCTGTTTTTCTTTCTGTTTGTGTTTAAATAAGGTGATGGCGGCATTTTTCCTTAGTTGTATTTTTTACACTGATCCTAAGAGCTTAATATTGCAAGATGTTGGAGATAACAACACCTCTGATAATGATGAGGTCTGAGCGATGAAGATGCTGATCGCTTTGGCACGCCTACTTTCACAATTAATTGAACGCTTAAAACAAAACATTAAGAAAAATAAAACTGCAAAGGAAGATTTTTATTTTAAAGGAATCTTAATCGTTACCAACACCTGTATAGATTGAATTTGCAAAAACCAAAGGAGATGAGAGAAAGAAGAACTTTATCTTAAACTCTTTAATGATCTCTAATGAGTTATTTTTCTGTTACTGCTTCCGATGGCGTCATGCGGTCTGTTTTAAATATTAAAGTTAAGAAAATATGAATTATTAGTTTTCATTTAAATATGACTACTTTCTGTCTACCAAACATTCTTAAGTTAAATATTTCATATTTATGCTACAAACCTTATGTTAGAGAAAAGGCCACCTATTGTTTTTATATTATTTTAAATAATATAGTGATTTTTTTAATAATTTCAATACTTTATGATTTTGTGTAGATAAATATCTCTATTTCATTTTATAATTTTCTTTCCAATTTTCTCATCTTTCATAATTTATGTCAATTATTAAAAAGAAAATTCTCTTTTGTTTCGTTGTATTGTTATGATTTTATTGTGTTTATAAAAATAAAAGATCACTTGTAAAATCTTGTAACGATCATGATTTGTGGATTGAAACAAAATTTCAACTCTATCTGAGTTTTTGTTTTTCTGTAAATTAAACACGTTGGACTTGACTGGCATGTCAAATTGATTTGAAATTGTTAGCAATATCTTGTTAGAAATTATATTTTTACTAGGTGTTTTAGGAAAGAATTTATGTGTTTGAGTATTTATTAGTAAAATGATCGATTGTATAATTAATAATATATTAGGGAGGTTCATTGTCAATAGATAATTTTTTATAAGAAATGCTTAACATTTATTGATATCTAGATTATGATTTAAAATAAATTCCAACCAAAATTTTTAAAACTTGAAATATTTTTATCTTAGTTATTTTATTTTTTTATTTTTCTTATTTACTACTGTATCTTAAAATTTATATAAGCACTGAA
The DNA here is from genome assembly GCF_022045245.1 of Lucilia cuprina. Classification (NCBI taxonomy): domain Eukaryota; kingdom Metazoa; phylum Arthropoda; class Insecta; order Diptera; family Calliphoridae; genus Lucilia; species Lucilia cuprina. Next base: position 1,589,522 of record NC_060950.1, on the reverse strand, counting down.
AATCAAAAAGTTAAAAATTTGAGATCACCTTAATTACGATCCTTAGTTAATATAAACTATTTAGGACATGGAAGTGTGTACATATCCTGCTGTACAATAAAATAAATTTTAAGCATCTTTATGTGATTTTTCAGTAATACAAAAGAATTTTTCGCTTTATAGCATTTTTAAGAGAAATTTTAAAAATCAACTAAAAACTACTAAATTTCTTATAATACTGGTAATACAACAATGGCAATTATAGACCTTAAACAGCCAAAATATTATAACTTAAAAATCAAGTCATGTTTTGTGGGGCGGTGATCTAGTGTTTGTGATAATCCTGAAGATCTCTGTGGTATCACAACTTCAAGGTAAAATGAAAAACAAAACACTTGTTAAAATTTTTAAATGCACACACTCACTTTTAGACAGAAATGTCAACTTGTCTTCCCAAGAAGGTTCCCAAAAGTCTATTGTTTGACAAAAAGTAAAAATAAAAAAACAATAGAGTGTCATGGTTTTTTATTTTTACTCTCTCTTCTTCTCTCATTGGTATAAAATATCCTTTTCAATAGTTTTTTCTTTAGTTTATGGATGAAGACTTTTAATTTTATAGAAATTTGATACAAATCGCATTAATCATTTGATTGTTGATGGCTCAAACAATGGATTAAAATGGGACACACAAACAAACAATGTGAAATAATTGCTTAAGAATTTAATTTTTATAATTTTCCAAAGAGATTTCATCTACGATTTTTCTATAAAACTAAAGGTGTGAGTATTGAAAATGTTTGTTATTATATTTTGATTGTTGTCAACTCCACCCCGTTGAACCTGTTTTATTTTCTGTTTTGTTTGTAGCATTATGGCCATAAATAAAGATTTTATTAGAGTTTTTCTTCGTGTTGTCATTAACTTTGCTGGACAAGAAATTCCATTGTTTAACCAACTCTCCTTTTTAGGGTTCAGATCATACATACATTCTATCCATAAATGTGGGGGTATTGTTGGCCAACACACTAAATTTGGACTTTTCTTAATTTTTTTCATAAATGTTTATAACTACTTTATAACTGATTTAAGAAAAAAAACATTGGTATTTATTTTTAGTCAACATTATGACAAGCATTTTATTAATGTTTAATAAGCGTTGATGCGTTATTGTTAAGATTAAAGATAGTGGGTGTTCCCCTACAGTGATTAAATTTATATGAATAGGAACAAGTATAAAAAGATTATCCCCTGTGTGGTCCATAACCAATTTCTCATTTATGTCCATGGTTCATTATTGTCATGGTAATTGAGTTGTAAATACCAACAGTTACAATCAAAATAAAATTTCTATTCTGTTTACAAGACAAGATAACATGACATGTCTTTGTTGTACGATTTTAAACAGTCGCATTGTTTAATACACCAAGGGTTTTTTCTAAGTCATTATTTGAACCTTCTAATAGTTTCGCGAATTCCTGCCACCATTTTCTTCTTTATTGTTTGCAATTTTGACATTATTTGGTGGCATTGTTTGAATTATCTGTTCATTAGGTTTAGTTCTGGTTTATGTACATCTCTATTTTCATTTCGCCGTAACCTTTGGGACTTTAGACATAGAAAAAAAAAAATAAATGGATTCGTTTTGTTAACTGTTAGCTATAGGAATCATTCATCTGTACACTTGCCGTGGAGAAGGAGATTAATAGTGGGGCCATTACTACTTTTATTAGATACATATGTTTTAGTGTTGTAACCAAAATAAAGCCCTATTACCATGTATGATAAACTAAAGATTACGCCTTGCGCAAGATTTAAGGACGTAGTTAATTTCTTTTGAAGGTTTCCAGATATGTTTCCTATGTAGAAATTACAATTTCTTGAAAAAATGTAATGAATAGTTGGTAACCCTGCAATTAAATTTACTTTGATAGTTTAAAAAAAATATATTACATCGGTTCTTGAAAAATATATTTCTGATAAAGATAATCTTCATTCTTTGGTTAAACCTAGATTAATATGTGTTTTTCAGTAATCAGTAAGGTTATTTATACCAATTTTTGACTAAGAGTTAGCTTTTTTATTCTTAGTCCTACTGTAAAATTTTATAAAAATAAAGACATTTAAGTGTAGACTTATTTCGCTGTCGCATAAAAGTGAACTGTCCATTAAGTTACCTACTACAGCAAATACACTCACTACTCACATAATACTACAACAACTATTAATACACCGCCAAATTTGTGTGAAACTTGACGCGAAACCTTACACTTTTGTTTTTTTTTTTAACGATTGGACATTTGGCGGTCTCCAAAACAACATAAATGACTTCGATGACTCCAAAGCTTTAACTATTCGCTAGAAATGAACAGAAAAGACACACGCACAGTACAAATTTATTTCCAAAAAATACTCTTCTAAAGTGACCACATGTGTTTTAAATGGAATTTTGTAAGATATTTAACTGACTGTTTCTTTTGGCTAACCAACTAGCCAGTGGCATTTAATGGCAATCACTGTGATTAATGTTGTAGGCACAAATAGCAGAAAATAGAAGTAAAACATACAACTTGCAATTTAAATAGTCAGTAACGTTTTATTTTTTTCTTGTATTGTTTTGTAAATGTTACAGTCATGATTTTATGTCAGTTTTATGACATTTACACGCACATAAAACTTCTTTATTTCATCCACAAATTCATTTGATCCACATCTCTAACTTCAAATACATACATCTCTATTCGAAAGTTACAATAACTGAGTGGAACATTCAGGAATGAGGAAAGTTGATAATGTTAATCTAACTGGAGCGAGAGCCGGGCAGGATTATGTAGTAAATTATGAGAATACTGTTGCTATTTCAATAGAAAAATAAGTTTTAGAAAAAAATTAAATTTTTAAAATAGAAATTATGTATATGCAAAAATAAGAAAATTGTGTGTATACAATTGTGAAAACTACACGTAAAAACAATTTTCTGCACATGTTGTCATTCTTAATATATTGACATCGAGAGTAGATTTTTTACATACTGTTTGTTGTAGTTTGTTGCATAAGCCCTTATTAAGTTTATTTGATTTGAAATTATAATCCTTTCGTTTGTTTCTTATTTGTTTCACCCATTTGTTTAGTGTTGTTTGCATTAAATGAATCCTTTTATACCGTGGCAACATTTGCACTAAACTTTGTACTTAATATAAAATACACACATGTTCGTGCAAGATAAGTACTTACGCATAGGACTGTGAAATTTCCGTATAAATTTGTTATTTTTTCAGTTGCCTTTTTTTCATTCTCCATTGTAGGGTTTAATAGATGATTTTACACCCAGCACACAGTGGTATAGGAAAAAAAAAGAGGGAAATAATTCGGTAACTTCTAAACGGTTAATCCGATTTTAGTGAAATTTGGTATGCACAAAGAGGAGGTGTTGTCGAGTTTAGGTTTTGAATTTGGACCTTATAGGCCAACCAGGGGCCCGGCGGGGGGTCCTCAAATTAGGACACCTCGGCTATGTTAAATTTTTAAAACGATCCTATTTCTTCATTTGAGTTCCGATTTAAAAAAAATTTCGTATATAGAATCTCCTCATCGAGCACTATAAAAAATGTCGTCATAGCAGTAAATTATCTCTTATAGTTTAGGAGATATTCGCATTTGAAAATTAAAATTTTAAAATTTTTACCGTTCTTACTTTAGTTTTTTGATAATAGCGGGTCCAAATATTCCCGATTTTCGCCATTTCTTTTTTTATTCGCTTAACAACAAGTTTATATATCAAGCAGTGAAAGAATTATGTAAAAATCATGACTGAGTCCAAAGTTATAGGCATTTTAATTTAAAAAATTAAAAAAAGGCGATTTTTTGCCATTTTTTGGAGAAAAAAGTATCTATTTCTTTTTAAGTTATCTAAAAAGTTTCTAAGAAGATGTATATAGAATTTATACTTTTTGAAAAGCTGACTTTACATAAAATACGATAAATGAAACAAAACCTAAAAATTTTGGATACCGAGGGGACCAGATCCATCCAAAAAAACCCTATTTTTTATATAAAATTCAATTTTGAGCAAAAATTCTCAAATCGCATAGTCGATATCAAATTATAGTGACCTGTTTTATATGACCCAATATGTTCTTAATCATTTTGTAACGGGTTTCGATAACCCCGCCCCTGGTATGGATATAATAGGCAAAAAACCAAAAAATCCATTTTTGGGATTTTTTAAAACTTTTTTGGAATTCCGGGATTTCTAATAAGAAAATTCGAAATTTTTATTTAATTTTGGATTTTGAGTAAAAAAATCTACCTAACTGTAAAATTTCATCAAAAAATATTCATAAATAAAATTTTTATTGCAATTTGAAAAATTTGTATCTTCGCAAAAACTGAATAAAAAACATTTTTTAATTTTTTTTAAAAAAGTATTCCGCGAATTTTTTAATTTTCAAAAATTATATACAGTTTTGAAAAATAGACAAAATTACCTTTCCATTGATATATAACATGCCTACCTAATGTTTTTTAAGTGACAAATTAATTAGGGAAAACTCAACATCTTTTAGAGAATTTACCTAGTACTATTATTTTCATCCATACATTTGTTAGGCATGTTTTACTACCTAAATTTTTATGAATTTTTACAGCCACTTTTTACGATTAATCTTTTATTCTTTATCCCTAAAAAAATTAACTATTTTATATTAAGTATTTATTTTATATAAAAATAGTCTTTATTTATTTTTTTATAAATTAATATAATTTTGTAAAATAATCGGTATCACAGTAGTCCATATCTAAAAGATAAAGTAAATCTTTAAATTCATGAATATTTTCAGATGCTAACGTTTTGTAGCAAATCCAACGTTTCCTTATAGTAGATAAAACAGGATCAGAAGATAGAATAAGATTATTAAAAAATATCTTCATTTTGAGACTGCCTAGAACACTTCCTTGAGCTAAACTGATGAATATGCTTAAAGTCTCTATTCCTCGATTCTTGGGGTTCTTCTGTAAGCTCTCCTAAAGGCAGAATATTATGTTCTATGATGACCTTTCCATGACATAATATCTTGTGAACTGTAGGTGTCATTTCTTTCCAGGGATATAATTCCAAAAGTAATTTAGAAACTTTTGTAGAATACTCTCCAAATTTTGTTGCGTTCACTTTATGCTTGCTATTTATCGCCATTAGAATAATATTGACCTTTTGCAGTAAATCCATACTAATTCCGGTTATTTCGGAAGTAGTTTCAAAATGTTTAAAAAAACGTCTAGCGGTATTACCATCGTTTGTGCTTCCATATCCTGTGAGTGGTTTATCAATATTTAATCCCATCCGCTTTTTAAATTCCTCTTGAATTCTTCGTTTCTCACTGGCTCTCATTTCCATTAACTCCTTATTGTTATTTGCAATTTTGTTTGCATTTTCCGGTATGCTTCTGTACTTTAAATCATATGCTAAATGTAGGGGGGATATTCCAAATTGTAATGTTTCCTCATTTATTGATCTTTGCTTGGAAATATTCGAAAATTCTGATTTTTTATCACCACATATGTAGCAGTACCAAGTAGATGATGTTCCTGTAATGGCATTTCCAACTTTCCCATCAATCATTGTAAGTTTTAAATCATAGGACATGTTAAACGAATAATTTTCTATTTCGATTGTTATAGGTTCCAAGTTTTTAATTTCTGCTTCAATACGATTTATCAAATCTTGCGTTGTTGTTTTGGATTCCTTTATATACTCAAAGCTTATTGGCCTACAAAAAGCTTTGGATCCTGGAGTCGAATTCTTCCAAATATCATCTAAACTGGTTGATGTAGAATCGCTGTCAGCATACTTTCGAATTCTTAATGGAACTAGCGATGCCATAAATACACTTTTATACTCGGAAGATGATTCACTTGTGTTGATTTGTTTATATTCCGAGAGTGCTGATAATCCATCACATCCCCACTTACAAATGAGTTGAAGATCACAAGAATTTATTTTTTTAGTTGGTCTGAAGAAAAGTCAGAAGCAATCCTTAAAGCAGTATTTTCGAGTAGAGCGCCGAGTCCAATAACAGCCTTCCGATCAGTTATTTCAATAGGAGGTGGTATAATGCTTTTCTTCTTTTCATTTATTTTGTCATATGATGGTAAAACATCCACTCCTTTTTCAGATAGCGCCTTTCTTAACGTTATGTAGTTATCACGACTTAATCCCAGCTGCAACATAAGCGCAATAGCTTCTTCCTCAGTGAACGTTGTATCAGATGATGGTGTGTGGTTATACTCTTTACAATTCTTTTCAGTCGTCTTGGTGATGCGGTTGGAAGAATATTTGCAATTTTTATGGCATCCAAAGGCTGTTTTTCTTTTCTTAACATTGCTTTAAAAGTGTCCGAAACTTCTTCGTTAGATAAGGTTTCTAGTGAAGTTGATAACCTTTTCCTCTTAGATTTTGAGCTCAAATCCTCATACTGCTTACAGGGAGCACCAACAGTTGATACGCAAATAGCAACTTCTACACATTCATCCAGCCAATCAGAAAATTTCGATCGAAATTTAGCAATGGAATACCGAACACTCTTCAGTTTTATATCAACTGATTTTATAAAATTTTCAATTTTACATATATCAGTTTAATCCACTTTATTTTTATGTGCAGTTTCAATATATTTCAATAAGAAGTTCACTTTATCTTGAAAAGGAGCTGAAGAGTGTTCAAATAAAATGGAGCACAAATCATTTTTTTTAGTACGATCGCCATGGTTAGAAAATTACAAATAATTACAAACAGATATAAACCTGTCTTATATATTAATTACAGGTACTTAAATTAAATTATTTTTTAAAGGGTTATGATATTCTACCTAATATGTCTATCGTATCCTTATGTAATGAATTTTTCCTCAATAGGTCACTTTAATAAGCTACCTATTATAGTGACCTATAGGGGTAAAAATCATTACAGTTTAAAAAATAATACCTGAAAATTTTTTAATATATGTAACAAATTTAAGAGTTAACGTTATGGATGAAAATAATAGTGCTAGGTAAATTTTCTAAAAGATGTTGAGTTTTCCCTAATTAATTTGTCACTTAAAAAACATTAGGTAGGCATGTTATATATCAATGGAAAGGTAATTTTGTCTATTTTTCAAAACTGTATATAATTTTTGAAAATTAAAAAATTCGCGGAATACTTTTTTTAAAAAAAATTAAAAAATGTTTTTTTATTCAGTTTTTGCGAAGATACAAATTTTTCAAATTGCAATAAAAATTTTATTTATGAATATTTTTTGATGAAATTTTACAGTTAGGTAGATTTTTTTACTCAAAATCTAAAATTAAATAAAAAGTTCGAATTTTCTTATTAGAAATCCCGGAATTCCCAAAAAAGTTTTAAAAAATCCCAAAAATGGGATTTTTTGGTTTTTTGCCTATTATATCCATACCAGGGGCGGGGTTATCGAAACCCGTTACAAAATGATTAAGAACATATTGGGTCATATAAAACAGGTCACTATAATTTGATATCGACTATGCGATTTGAGAATTTTTGCTCAAAATTGAATTTTCTATAAAAAAATAGGGTTTTTTGGATGGACCTGGTCCCCTCGGTATCAAAAATTTTTAGGTTTTGTTTCATTTATCGTATTTTATGTAAAGTCAGCTTTTCAAAAAGTATAAATTCTATATACATCTTCTTAAACTTTTTAGATAACTAAAAAAGAAAAGATACTTTTTTCCCAAAAAAATGGCAAAAAATCGCCTTTTTTTAATTTTTTAAATTAAAATGCCTATAACTTTGGACTCAGTCATGATTTTTACATAATTCTTTCACTGCTTGATATATAAACTTGTTGTTAAGCGAATAAAAAAAGAAATGGGGAAAATCGGGAATATTTGGACCCGCTATTATCAAAAAACTAAAGTAAGAACGGTAAAAATTTTAAAATTTTAATTTTCAAATGCGAATATCTCCTAAACTATAAGAGATAATTTACTGCTATGACGACATTTTTTATAGTGCTCGATGAGGAGATTCTATATACGAAATTTTTTTTAAATCGGAACTCAAATGAAGAAATAGGATCGTTTTAAAAATTTAACATAGCCGAGGTGTCCTAATTTGAGGACACCCCGCCGGGCCCCTGGTTGGCCTATAAGGTCCAAATTCAAAACCTAAACTCGACAACACCTCCTCTTTGTGCATACCAAATTTCATTAAAATCGGATTAACCGTTTAGAAGTTACCGAATTATTTCCCTCTTTTTTTTTTCCTATACCACTGTGCAGCAGTGATATTCGATTCTAAACAGCAGTTTAGGAACAGAGAGATGAACCGAGTGAAAGACATTTGGACTAAAAGATGAAATTACTGCGTTCGTGTATTGCTGTTATTGTCAGGACAAATTTACATACACATGTGGAAAATTCATATGTCTGTGGAATGTAACTGTATATAGTATATTGAATGCTCCATTTGTTAACTTCAATTACAATTTGAAGAAAAAACAAACTACACCAATTAAAATGCAAAAAAGACAACATGTTTGAATAGTTTCTGGGGGGTGGTGTATGGTGAGGTGATATGGTACCCTAAACTTTAACCTTATAATTTAAAAAAAATTATTAATATATTATGTTATTTGATTTAATACTTTGTGTAGTCCATTTTTTTGCAGATAATTGAAGAAGTTGAATTTATTTTTTATTTGTACTATTTTGCAGATTGTAGCTCAAAATTGACAAATTATAAATCCTGGAAAGACAGCTTTAACTGTTTTCTTTTTGTTTTGCCATTTTCATCTTTGAAATGCCTGAAGTAAATAGCATCTAGTTTAAATGAATATAGTCATTATTAAACACTTTTTATTCAGACATTCGTAAATTGCGTTTAAGAAATATGGATTGACAATTTGAAAATTGTTGTCTCTCTTTTTCCCTGAATTTTTTTTTTGTTAAGTATCCGACATACGAGTCTAAAATGCAATAAAAATAGAACAAAACCATAAATATGATTTTGTAGGTATTTAATCTTAAAATTCATGTATATTGGAATGTGTTTAATGAAACATAAAAATAAGCTTCTCGCTGTTTTATTCTTCATGTTATTTCTTCTTTTAGAGCAATAAAAAAATAAGTTTTTTATATTTTTTGTTTACGAGTATTTTAAAAGCCACATCACACAGACATTGAGCGATCATCTGTTTTACGACCGCAAAAACACTAGCATATTATTACATAATCGCCGGTTTAGATCAAAATAAATGACGGCACATGTCAATGGCTGTAAAATTAAAAAAAAGATGGGTAAAATATTTAAAACTAAACTTGGAAGTTTTTAATTTTGAACGAAATTCCATATTGTTGTCGCTCCCTTTAATCCTTGAGAAATCTATGATTTATGCAATGAATAATGTTAAAAGGGGAAGATAAAGATATGTATTGTTTAAATTATAATTTTTAAAATTATGTATAAAATAACATATTTGAAAGTATGAAGTGACTTATAGAAAATATTAACATCATCACAAGTTTCATGTGCAAATATGTCGATTTTTTGCAATTTTTCCACTTTTCTGATTATTTCTGATTTTTTTTTCAGTTTACTGCTGGTAGGGTGTAAAATCCGTTCATATTCTCCACCAGCCATTTAGTTCAACATGTGGAATATTTTTAATATAATAACATATAAAAAGAGATTTTCTACAAGAGGGTAGGGGTAAATATGGACATATCCTTATTAATTTACGTTATTTATTGGGTTTATAAGTGAATCTTTTAAATGGATCTGATCATTAAAAAACTGCAGTGTCATTTACATTTCTTTAAAACTAAGTTCTGCCAATTTCTTCCTTTGTCCTAGGCCTAATAAAACGTTCCAAATTTCATAAAATTATCTTGAATTATCTTATCTTGAAACTTTACTTACCTGGTAAGCAGTCAAGTAGTGAAGCAATGTAGAAGTACTTACTTTTGTGGTGAATAATTAATTATTTGTTTTCGACGAGGTTGAAATAATAACTGTTTAAAATTATGCTTACTAGACTTTCACGGGCTTAACATAGCTCTACAGTTTTTTGCATTTATTAGTGATCCATTAACAAGTTTTTTTATTGTACTTTTTAGAATAGTTTTACATAAAGGTATTAATCTATTTAAAAAATACTATGATTCGAACCAAAAACGTTGGATGGATGCTTCAGACAATTAGACTGATTCTCTAGATAATTGGCTACAAATTCCATTCAAAACCAACCACTCTTTACTAGGTAATGTATTAAACACTGACAGAGATACAGGCAGACGGACATAACTAATTCGACTCAGAAAGTGATTCTGAGTTTTGTTATTTTTCATTTAAATTTAATTCTAAATCAAAAACAAATCTTAATCAAGCCTTAAATTTTACTTGTAAAAAGATTTTTTGTTAAAAGATTTTAATACTGATATTAAAATCTTCTTTCTTTATTATTTCTCTATACTTATTATTTTACCAAAATCTTCATTACTTAAAAAATAATTTAAAATGTATTGTATACTAAATTCAAAAATTTCGCAACAAAAATCATATAAAATTAAACGTTAATTTCTTTGTTGAATTGATGATTGCAGTATTTTTGTTGCATTTTTGTGTATAGTTAATAATTTACACGATTGCCACTATAAATACTCACCATCTACATCAAAAACTTTACAAAAAAAGTAGTGAAAAAAATGTGAACAACTGAACAAAACATACATTAGGTGAATAAATCAAACACGCAATCATATTTTATTATATAGTTTTTACATTTTTACGTTTAGTTCATTCCATTTTTTGATGTAGTTGCGGTTTTCATAATGTTACCGCCTAGATGACGTTAAAATATCAACAAAAACTTCAATAGTATCTAAAGATCAAATCGGTGGCACTGGCTCGCGTGTTACATGTCAGCATAAACTTCATCATACATGTATGACAGTAGAATACATAGTATATGTGAGAGTTTGCGTATAGTATATATTATTATAAAAATGCATGTAAATTTAATAAGTAAACGTTTCTATGTACTACAAACTTGCCACCACCATCTACTTGTCAGCCATTGTTAAAATGTTTTTTTTTCGTGCTTTTAAGAAATTTACACTTGACCAAATATGGCCTCCACTTTTTAGCAATTTTTTCATTTATTTATGCAACCCAGCCCATAAACCATTAATTTTGCATTGGTAGCTTTTTCCTTGGGTACAGGGCTTCCTTTTGGCAACATGATTTTAAAAGTCATCGTGGTTGCTGTCATCTTGAGGTTCATTCGCCCAATGACTAATTACGGCAAGAGCAGCAAAGGTGGTCGATGCGTGTTTGGTGTCGTCAATATTGTTTAAAATTATTGGCATATTTCTTACTGTTCCTTTCAGAGACCGGATTTTTGATGGGTATTTTTTTTTTGCTAAATAGTTTTTTCCAATACATTTTTATTTTATTTTTATTTTAAAGAAGCAAAAGGCGTCACAAACTTAAAATGATGTATGACCATCAATTTAGTTGCTTTTCTCCATGTTGTTACTTGTTTACAAGGTGGTCCAACCACTCTTTTTGATTTAAGTTATTATTTGTGTGGATCTTTCATTGAAAACCTGTACAGTTTGCTGCGGCAATTGTCAAGTCTAAGTGAAGACAGAAGCAGCAGAATATTTAATATTCAAAAGGCTATTGGCTAACTACTTTAGTATGAGGGCCTTAATTTGAAAGATACTAATTAGTACTTATGTATATTTGTCAGGGTTTTTGATGACAATATACTTCGGTTATTGTCTCGTACTTTTGAAACAAAAAGTTTATTGAATTATTTGGTCGAATATTATAAAAAATTTCCTTTTTATTGAATTTGTCTCAATTTTAGTTTCAAAGTTAATGGTGGGTTTTACTTTTATTTACGATAAAATTTGGACATTCAAATTAGCCTAAGTCTTTTATATAATCATTATAATAAAAAATATTTTATTTTGGAATGATCCTCACTTCCCTACTAGCAATTAAAAATCCTGCTCTCAGTTTATGAAAAATATATACAATTATTTTGAAATTGGTACAAAAATTACAAAAAATTGAGGGTGGAAGAATCGAATTAGTGTCGAAACATTTAGCAAATAGAACAAAAATATTTAAATATTTTTTTTTCGCAATTAGCTAAAATTGCAGAATATTTTTCAACATATTATGCTATGATCAATTTTTAAATTCGTTGTAGGGAACTAAGGATCTTTTCAAAAAAATGTTTTAGTAATGTTTTGTTAATTACCTAGAGAATCAGTCCAATTATCTAAAGCATCTGTCTAAGGTTTGTGGTTCGAATCATAATTGATATCAGCATTATTTATCGTCGATTTATACTTTTATGTAAAAACTATTCCAAAAAGTACCATAAAATAACTTGTTAATGAGTAAGTGGAAAGACTAATAAATACAAAGAATGACTGAATATCCAGGTTTAAGTCCGGAAAAGCATATTGTACCAAAAATTAAGTACTTCCACATTGCTTCCATGTTACTTGCCTGCCTACCGCGTAAGTGAAGTTTTACCTGGGTATTTTTGGCATTTAACGTAAATAAAATACATTCGTATTACATGTAAAGTACCATTGTACCATGGAGTTCGGAATTCAGGTTTCAAATGACTAACTTATGTTAAGTAACCTCTCTGGAGTATTTGGAGACCGACTTCAAAAATCAACGTTAACCCATATTTAAATAATGACCAACAAAATTATAAATATATTTGTGTCAACATCATGAAAAGGATACATTGAATCCTTTTAAACTTACGGGGTTGTGTATCTGTGGATAAAATTACACTTGTATACATGTTATACTCTATAATTATTTAATGTTTTTGTTTTTTTTTTGTGCAGCGCGCGTACAAAAATGTAGATTTTTATATGAAATGTTGATAATTCGTTGAAATGAAGCACTAAACTTTGGCAAATTCACGCAAACTATACAAACAATACTAGACATGCATTGGCAATTAAATGTGTACACCGAAATTCAGATCGTAGTAGCACTTATTTACAATCTAAATTTCGATATGAATACGTACATGTATATGTGTAAATGGCTCTGGTCGAATACAATGTAGACAGGAAGGAGAGATATAGTGAAAATTAAACACCATTTTTATTTTAAGTATTTTTGTCGTGTTTTTGTTGTTTGCAATTATTATTTAATGCATAGTGATGGCGAATCGACAGTTTATAATTATAGATTGTCTAACTAATAAAATACAACTGCCACTGGGAATTTACACCACTCTACTAATGGCGTTACCTACACACACTTGTTTACAAGTAAGTTTGTTTGTATTTGGTCACCAACAATTAGCAGAATTGAAAATTGAAATTATATTTGTCTTTTGATTAAGATAAATAAAATGCAAACCACAATATGAAAGACATTTACAATTAGCTATTAAAAACCAATTGATTTGAAAAAATAATTACGATTTCACATTATTTTTACTTAAACCAAGTGTCTTATTTTGTCACTATTGATGGCTCACAGTTGTTACTTGCAAATGTTTATAAGTTTTTCCAATTACCCTGATGGCAGTTTTACTACGCAAAGGTAAGCAATTTAGATAAAAGTATTTTTTTGTCAGTTAAGTTTGTTTGTGTCTTAACAACATCTATCTCATTTATAATCTATGCTTATATTTTATATACTTTTTACCAAAAACAAAATTTTAATCAAATCAGGTAAAATTGTCATAAAATACACCAGCTTTTTTCTCTATCATTCTGCAGATTTTTGTTTGTTTTGTTGGAAACATATGCTCTTTTTATATAATTTACAAAAAGTAACAAAAAAAAAAAAAAAATAATAATAGAAAGAAAGAAAAGTTTTGCTAAATTTGTAAAAAAACAGAAAACAAATATTTTAGAAGAAATAAAAACTTATATCTTTGAATTATATACACACATACATATGTATGTATGTAGGTAAATGTATGTGCACAATATGCCAATCCATATATGCACGCATTTAAAACTCCAATAATACACAAATTGTTTGACTCCCCCTTTATGAAAAAAAAATATAAACCAATACATCTAAACACACGTGTCCTTTTTCTTAGTCAACGTTCATATATGACTATAAGGTTATATATACATACAAACACAAGTATGTATATATTTAAGGTTACTGTTGCAAATTATGCGAAATCATTTCTAAAATTGCTATTCATGCTCTTTTTTATTATTAAATATTAAGAAACTTTTCTGTTTGTTTACTTTTTCGTTGTCCTTACAATTGGTCATTCAAACAGTTTTTTGTTGCGGTTAAGTTGTGGTGGGAGGATTTTGCCTACGTTATACTATAAAACTTATTGCAACTCATAATGGTCTTTTGGCCCTTTCTTCATGAAATATATAAAGTTTTTTGTTTTTCTTTTTTTATAAAATATTTTTATTATAAATCTCTGTGATTATGTTTTATTTACGTTTTTCTTTAGTTCAAGGTATGAATTTGTTGTTGGAGAGAGTTTTAGATTGTTGGTCAGTTAAGAAATGTTTACGAGGGTTTTACGTTAATTTTATAACTCTGATAACATAAGGTCGTTTAAGTATTTTAGTTTTTTTTCGTTTGTTTATATGTGTGTACTTTTATATAGTGGTATTAGTTTTATAAACCAATAAGAATTTCCTTAAGGTATTTTAGTTTTCTTTTTAGCATAGTTATTTGTAATAAAATTTTGCAAAAACAAATAACATAAATGGAAATTTGTGATTTGTAAATCTATGTTGTTGGATTTGGTTAAGACTACTTTTTTGGAAGAAGTTATGGATTATAGGTACATAGTGACTTTTTAAATTGCTACAGTTAATAGTTAAAATTGAATGTAATTATAGTGTGATAGGAAACATTTTTAAATTGCTGGTGAATTTCTCTAGTTTTTTTTTGTGAAAAATATATCATCCATTTCATACGTAACACTTTAAAACACTTTTCTGCTGTAAAATGAACTATAGATTTCAAAAGTATCAATTAAAGTGGTTTTGTATTGTAATATAATTATTAGTCTTGTATAACTAGGCATATTCCATTATACTATCGGTTCATTTGTGAATAAAATATAAAAATATTTTCTTCTGTAGAGTACCATCCATAAAAAATGTTTTATTTTACTGTCTTGGTCAATTTGTGCTGCTGTCACTGTGCAGCTCTATCGCATTATCTCTTAGGGATTTACATATTCTTTTGGTTATTCTTAATTTTTTTTCCAAATCCTAAGTTTTTCACAAAATTTATTTTTTCAAACTACTACAAAAAAAAAACACAGACACACATGCATATAACATAATGTTTTATAGTTCGTTTTTTATCATGCATACAAACAAAATTATAAAAATGACCAAAACTTTTCCAAAAGAAAAAAACCAAATATAACTTACATGTAAATAGAAAAAGGCTACTTCCCCCAACATAATGGAAGAAAAAAACTATTTTAAAGTAGAATAACAACAATAAACTTAATAAATAAAGTCAAACAATCATATTAAGTTTTAAACCATCATAAAAGATAAAAAACTTGTCCAAAATTTCTAACATGAAGCAGTTATTTTTAAATTTATATATTTCATATTTCTTTAGTTTTAACTTTTAAAAATTCTTTACAAATATTATTTCTAATAAATCTTTATACATATCTTGTCAAGAATATTTGAATGTTTTGAAATGGGTTTAATTATTAAATGCGTTTTTATGACAGTAGATCCATCATATATTTTCTCTCTAAATATTACTTTAGCTTATTGAAAATGAGGCTAAATATCTCTACTTTTCATTGTATTGAATTTATTAAGGTATTTGGAAGCATTATCCAAAAAAAATTCAATTATAAGAAACACCATAGAATTAAACAACAAAGTGTGTTGACTGGGGCTTACATGTCAAATCTGGGGATTAATTGGCCAGAAATGAAATGTAATATGAATAACGAAAAAAAATTAATTTTTAAAACCTTGTTAATTTTTTGAAAATTTTGATTGTTTCCGAAACTGTCATTTATTTGTCTGTTAACTGCCGTCTGTAGACGCAATAAGTAATAAACGATGGTTGACTGTTGGTTTGTATATATATATATATATCTGTCTGTTTGTTAGTCCGTTAATGCAAATTGTACAAAATAAACAAGTTAACAAATTCACGCCATTCAAATCGAGACCACCCATATGCTTTTTGTACATAATTATATTTTTTTGTTTTGTATTAAAAAACGTGTCCAAAAACGTTGAATTTGGATTAATTTGCATTTCAGAATAATATGTCTGTTCGCACTAATTCGTTATGGTTCTTTAGAAGTTAAAAATAATAAAAGTGAGTTTTTGAGGGTTTTGAAGAAAGCAATAATTATTATTATAATTACTTAAGTGTTAGAAATCGTAATCGAAGTAAAATCAAATGACAAATATTTTAATCCAACTGCTTACATTAGAATGACTATATAACACTTTGTATTGTCAACTTTTCAATACAATTGAAATAAATTTCAATCAAGTTTATATGTATTTATTATCTTTTATAATCAATTAAACACATAATTATCCAAATGTTAATGCTTTTAATTTCTTTTCTTTTAATTTGAAAACATTTTGAACAAAATGAATTGTCGTCCTATTTATCTACCGCTAACATATGTCACCTCTAAATTCAATCATACTTTACTATGAATGATTACATACAAAAAACATGTTCGATTGAGAAACAAAAGATACAAAACTCACACACACATTCATCTTTATATACTATTTATAACAATAATTTAAAAGCTCTTTTAAACATCAAAATGGTTGTGTTGAGTCAGTCAGTAGTTTGACTGATGACCATGTAACACGCATTAAAACATTTTTTATTCTTATTTCAATGTTTTCAAAACCACAGACAAATGGAATAAACAACTTAAATATTTCTTTGGCTAATTAATTTTCCAGCTAATAGGGAAAAAACACCAATCAATGTAACACCAAACTGAAAAAATATTATGTTTGGCATATCAAATTCAAACACCAAAATAGTTAAACGTTTAATATTATATTTACTTGGTTAACATTAGATAGTCTTTGTGAAAATAAATGTCTAACAATTAATTTGAATTTAAAATGTTAATTTTTTTCTTTTAATTTTTAAATTTAGTGAGATTTACATGCCGCAGTTTGTACAATGTTTAATTTGATGTTCGGTTTTTAAGTTGGACTGAGTTGTATATTGTGTAACAATAAAATGAGCAAAATGTTTATTTTGTTGAAGTTACAAAGAAAAGGTGTTGTTTGCTAGTGATAATTTGAGAAGCGTGGAAAAAAGCCTTTTGAGGCAGAAGAAAAGAAACGACAAAAACAAAAGACTTAAGACAGCAACCTGATGGCAATGTTTATGTTTGTTACATTCTTGTAGGATTGATTATAATTAATTTATTTTTAAAACATTAATACACCCACTTACTTAAATGCCCACAAACACACAAACAGTGGCAGTTTATAAGTTTTTTCAAAAATTCCTTTTTAGCCGTTTAACTTTAGAAACCTCGCGATGTTTATCAACGCACTTTGGTGGTAGTATTGTTTTGACTCAAAAGACAAATGACGTTAATTTGTCAATTGTCTTGACTTAACAAATAAAAAATACCCCAAGACCCACATAAATAAATACAATAAAATAAAAACGAATCAAATGTTTAAACAATAGCTATCACTATACAAGGTGTTTTTGTACTTGTTCTGCTTGATTATTTCTTTCCATACAAAAGCAAAAAAAAAACTTAGAACACATTTGTAATATAATTCACATTTTTAGTTCATTGTTGTACAAAAAACATATTGGAATTTTCAATGAAATGCTGTTTAAGTTTGACAGCCGTGGTGGCTGTAGTATTTGAAATGCTCATTGAGCTGATCCCCTCAGCTTACCAAACTCAAATGCTGCAACGCTTTAACAATATAAAAGAAGTGGCTTGATGAGAATTGACTTGGCGCTGTCATATTAAAAAAAGGATACACAAACACTTTTATACCTGTTCTCGTGCTTGAAACAGCTCTTCTTAAGACAGTGATTAAGCGAAAAATTAATGGTAGTTGTGAGTTCTTTTCTCCGTTTATGTGTCTTATCGCTCACCCATATACATTCACAATCAGTCAGTCGTATTGACTAATATGAGATTAAAGTGAAAGATTTCAGTTAAATATGAATAAATAACAAATGTATCACTTTTTGTTTGGCCTTTTTTTGTATTCTGGAGGACTTTAATTGAATACGAACATATGGAATTCCACTATACACTACGAACTTTGCAGCACTAAAGGAGTTTGTGTGTGTGATGGTTTTATGTTTTACATTCTTAGCGAGTTTAATTGTTTGACATGTTTAAGAAGACACATCCTGCTGAGTTGATGAATGCGTTAATATATTTTTGTTTAAGGTGCTGCCTGTTTCTGTTGTGTTAAATAAATTGAAAAATTTTGATTTTGTTGCGGTGGTTTTAGTAAAATATTCTTGTTATTTCGTCATTTGAATAGTACCGAAGAAGCTAAAGAAGAATCATTTCTAATTAAGTTCTGAATAATTCATATTACGTATTTTAATGGATTCTGGATGTAGTATGTCATTACAGTCATATTTCTATGTAAAATCGATTTTATAAAACCATTTATAGTATCTATTCTTACTTTTTCACAGTGTTAATGTCGTGAGTCAAACAATGAAAGTTATTTATATCGAACATTTCTTAAAAGTAAATAATTTTCGTCTTGAGTTCATCTCGTAAACTTTTTAACGATCGGGAAAAAACGTACTTTTTTATAATTTATGTGGAATGAATTGTGTCGATTTGAAATTTCTAATATTGTATAATAGCTATAATCCTTAGACATATTCTCAATTCTCAGCCAGTTTTTTCCACAAAATAAATATTACAGGGAATTCTTATAGCTGCCACTCCTTGAAGTCAATATGACATATTTTACCAATAAATGTCTTTGTCTAAAGACTAATGCCATATTTCTCATTTTACAATGTGAATTAAAAAAAGTAAGACTATAAATGTTTCAAACCATTTATTAAAATAACAGTTGACTTGAAATGTATTTAGGTTTTAACAACAGAGTCACTTTCATTATTTGTTTATATTGGTTTTTAACTTCATAAATTAGTTGACTTTTTTCTTACAGAATGTGCCAATTTAACACCTTTTCTTCTTATAAATACAATTTCAAAACTGTATTGACAATTTTGGCAAGCTGTGTAAATTTCAAACAATTGCTTGTTTATTCTAGATTTTTCATGGAAAATACGAAAATAAAATCACGAACATTTTTACAATGTTACATTTTAACACTAATGATGGCTGTTGATCGTTTGTAAAATTTTTTACAAACCTTTATTTTCAATAAAACATTGCAACACCCTTCTTTAGTGGAACAATACTTGAACACATACACACGTATTATATCAGTTATCCTCCGAGTACGAGTATTTAACAGTAGAAAAAAGAACTAGGTGACAATAAGCCTAATGAAAAAACCGAAATGTGTGGCATTATTGTATAATTTTTGCTCAAATAGCCACAATGATCGCATAAATATGATCCTTCAAATGTCTGTTGTATGTGGCATGAAAACCACAACAAATATGTTATATCAACAAACACATGCTGTGTAACAATAGAAGTCATTCTCTATACCAATCCCCTCTCTCTTTCTCCTTTCAATTGGATTTACTCATACTCCTTGAATCCACCCCAGGGAGTGACAATTGGGATTTTGTTTTATTTGAATGTTGAACGTTGTCAAATTGTATGTAAAATGTGATCATAAATTATATTCTGTATTATATGAGTGCATGAGTATGTGACAGTTTTTTTAAGACTGTATACCAATGTTGTAACATTGTATTGGAAAAATTGTGTGAGTTCTTTAATTAAGAGGGGATATGCATCGTTGAATGTTTTTTGTGTTTCAATATCCTTAATAAAAGTAAATGTAGTAAAAGATCATAATTTATACTTTTTTTGAAAATTCTATAACATTTAAAAATATTTATTTTATTTAAAATTAGTGTCACTAATAAAACATAAATGAGGCCATTTTCTGTTTTAATTAATATTATCAGTTTTTAAGTACAATTTTTGATAGAAACATAACAAATCTTTAGTAAGTTTTCCACAATAAATTTTGTTGACATCTGAGAAAAACCTACATACATATATAGAAAATAATCAAGTTCAATACTATAAACTGGTTTATATGTATAAAGTAAACTAAAAATAATATTATTTTTTCTTAAATATTTTATTCAAATAAAAAATATAAATTTGTATTGTATACATTTACCGCCCACATAATATAACAATATACCCCGACAAACTATATGCAGACAGACACCCAGACTGTCATTAAAATGTACAACGGTCTGATTCCATTATGAAATAATCTGCATGTAAATAATAAATAGAACTGGCAAAATATACAACAAATACAAGTTGAAAACGGTTAATTATCAACAATTATAGATATTTCATGACTATAATTAAATAACCTGGTATTGTATCTATATATTGCATGTACATTAGGGATATAACTATTGACATTTGTTGCTAATATTAGAATTGCCATTGCATATTTGGACAGAGCATTAAAAATATGTAAAAAAAAATTATAATCATTACTCATACATCGTTCATCACGTAGTAGTATGCGAAAAATTTCGCCAAAACTAGTTACACCCCTTATGTACATACATCATTCATACATACAGATTTATATTATACGTTTGTGTATTATTCGAATTAAATGAAAACTGTTGCCAACTTTCAACAATCAAAACAATTATAGACTATACTCGTCATACTTGCAAATAGTTGCAAATGAATAAGAGACTTATTGAGTTCTAACAAAGAAAAAAACTTATGTTTAATTTATTTTGGTGTCTTTTATTGTTCGACCGTGACGATTGAAAAACTAAATTTTCTGTATCTATTAAATTTAATTTTTTTGAATTGATTTTTTTATTAAATTTTCTACATTTTTTGTAATCGTTGATTAATCAACCAAAATTTATAAGTAACGGCACTCATCTTCTCCATTTCCGGTATAAAGAATTTTTCAGAAAATTAGATTTAATAAATTGCTTAAGGTATAATTTAATCAAAATGCTTTATTACGAAAAATTAATCACTTTTTATTCTCGTAACTGGTCCAGGGTATTATATGGTATGGCTAACCATTCTTCTTATATTAAGATCTTTTTAAATACATCTTGTCTTAGAAAATATGTATATCATATAAAAGGTTATCGAAATACTTTCTTTTAATAGACATATTACCATTTTAGGAAATTTGGCCCGATCTCATTTATTTATAGAACAATTTCTGTATTTTTAAGAAGACACAGTTTGATTTGGAATTTATCTGGTGTCTTCGACAACTTTATTTCAAAAAAGACGCGTTATCTACATGATATGTCGAATATACATTTTATATGAATGATAAGTGAAAAGACAAATCTCCATTTGTCATTAATGACTATAAATTCAGATATAAATTTGTTGCAAGAACAAACAATTGAATCTAAAAATATTAAAATATTCACCTATAAACTATGTGCTGGCGCAAAAAACCTATATGTAGTAATATAACTGTACATTTTAAGTAAAATATTTCTACTCAAATAATAAAGTTTTTCTTTATCAATATCCTATACATATTATCAATACATATATATAATTTGAATATATTGGCTGCTTAAGTTAAAAAGTCAGAAGCCGAATTACTTCATACTTGATTTTCGTTTTTTTATAATAGATAATGAACAAAAAATCAAGTGCTTTTTTGCCTAATTTCGCTATCAAAATATATCATTAATACGAATGCTAATACGACCCAAACTTAAGACTCTTCCTTATGCAAGTATTTAATGTTGTCCTTAGTACAACATTTTTGGAATAGGGCTGAATTGCAAAATATTACAAAAAAAATTATTTTCGTCAAATAGAAATAAACAAAAACATACAAACCGTTAAAAAAAATAAATAAAATAGAAACAAAGTATTGACATGTCAGTTATTAGCAAATATTAAAATAAAACGTTGGCAAAACACCCATTTGTTGGTTTAAATATTTATTTTTTTAACAACATCGTCTGTTTCTACTGCAAATGACAACAAAGGTTTCGTTGTAGAAACAATTTTTGCCGCATTGTGTCAACCATTATTTTAAATGTCTATGAAAGCCAAGTTAGTGCTATTGTTGTCTTTTTGTTGATAATTTTAAAGCAGCAACAAGGAAACTTGGCTAAAAGGGCAAGACAAAACACGGTAACTAACACCAGTTTTTGGTATTCAAAATGTATGATTTGAAAGAGGAAAAAAGAGGAAAAAAGATGCAACAACTACAATTGTATGAATGGATGGATACAAATACAAGTAAAATTGAATGTCAGATAGACGACAGAGTTATAATAAATAAAAAGTTGCAAATGTAACATAATTGCTACTTGGCACACACTGGTCACACACTGTAAAGTCCATTCCATACCGTCTAGTTCAGTCCAGTGTGCATAGCTGTGCATTTGTTGAAATATCTCTAACCTGTAATCACGTGCTGCTGCTGTTTATTGCTGCTTCAATTACTCCGACATAATACAAATAAACCAAATGCCTGTTTTTAGTATTTTTTATCTTGTTGCAGTTTCTTAATTATTATGCAGCAAGTAGGGAGAACTGATGGAACTGATATTTGAAATTTGATATTGGCAATTGTTTTTACTTACAAATAAAAATCATCTAGTTTTTATTTAGTAGTTAATTATATGTACATATTTAAAAAAAAACGAGTAGATCTTTTAAGAAATGTTCAAATTAAATATATTATATATTGTAAGCACTTCCTTCCATCAAATACATCTAGTAAAACGTTTTGGGTTCCGTACTCAAAAGTTTCAATAATTATTGTAAAAAGGGTTGTCGGTAAAGAAAGTATAGTACAGAAAAATTAGCACCTCAAATCTATGATTGAGAAGAAAAATTGGCTTCAGCAACAACATCAAAAACTAGTAAACCTCTATGAATACACCAATTATACTAAAGTATTTAATTTTTAGCTTAATTCAGAAATATTTCAACAATTTGTTGGATTTTTTAAAAGAAGTGGGTATTTGGGGATAGGGGTTTAATATGGGCCTATCCCTTAGCGTGCGCAAATGGCAAATCGCTTCAGAACTGAACTGATTGGTATACTTGAAGAAACAATATTGCTATACTTTAAGTACAATACTTTGTGCTGGTGTTATAAACATCAGCATAAACGCATAATACTCTTTCCACAATAGTGAATAATATAGAGGTATTATGAACTGGTGATACGAAGTAATCAATATTTTTGATAATATTAAAATCATTTTTTAAGATATTTTTATTAATGTTATAAAACTTTCTAGAAAACTAGTCTACTTTATAAGCGTCAAAACTGTCATATTTATCACAAAAGTCTCTTATTTTAAGACATATACAATTAACTTTCTCTAATCCACTTATTATTGAATAAATACATAAATATTTTATCTTCTAACTATATTGAAGATCCTTAAAATCCATCCAACCTTTTTTACAAGTAAAGCCATTATACATACTTTTTTGCTACAATATTTTACAAAAGATTGAATACAATATATACATTATTTTTTTTAACAACTTTGGGAAAACGCAGCACCTGTGACTGCAATTTCAAGCCAAATCATTCATGTGCCTCGTAGGAAAATGCTAAAAAAATAAGAATATTGTAAAAAAAAAACAACCAATAATCGAAATACTGGCTGATGCGCCATAATCCTGTTTCGTTTACTGTGACGGCATATTAAGTTTAAATGAGCAAAAAATATAACGACAAATACTCCTTACAACGACAATGGCGACAACGACAACAACAGAAAAAATTTAAATGTTGTAATAAAGTTCGCTTGTCAGTTTAGCAGCCATTTTGCGGTTCACAGTAGTGGTAATGACAATGCTTGCAACAAAACCCACACACTCAACGACTACGAGTTCCATACAGACTTTAACAGGATAATAACTTCCTTTCCTTCATGTGTGTGGGTGTGAGTAAGAGTATCTTTGGCTTTATTTCTCCCTTACTTTGCAATATTTTTTATAATTTTTTTATTTGTTCACTGTTTACATAAACAATTTTTTACGAGTTATAAACTTTTTTATAACACTCCATATATACATACGTTGGGTGCAGGCAGTAAGTTTAAAAGCGGGTCACCAGGAGTGAGGTTGTTAGGGTGGTTTATGAGTTTTCGGTTGAGCACTTGTTTGTCCTTTTTTATTTTTAGCAATGATAAATCTGTTTCAATTTGTTTGCTTATAACAGATTATAATGTTTATGAAGATATCAGTGTTTTAAAAAAAATATTTTTTTAGGTATATTAATACACAGTTAGATCAAATTAAAAATAGAATATTATATAAAAACTGAATAATATAGAAATTTATTATTTATGAAAAGTAATAATTATTTTTTTAAATGCGTTTTTTGGTTTTCGAATTATTTTTTCAAACGAAATTGAAATTAAATCATTTTAAATTAAAAATTGTTATACTGGTTATATACTGTTTTTTCAGTGTATGGTGCAATTATTGTTGACGTTGTAGTTGAATCTCTGCATGTGTACAAGAGATTTTGATTATTTTTTTGTGGCTTATTGCATTATTTAGTGAAGAACCTTTTTATTTCGACTCTTTTTGTATATTGTTTCTAGTTTCGTTTTATGTACCTTGCATTTGTTGCTCTATTAAGAAAAATGAATTATAATTGTATCTGTGTATGTTTGTCTATGCGTTTAATTTTTTCTTTAATATGTATAATGAGTAAATGTTGTTTGTTTATTGTTATATTGTGTTTTTTTCTACAAGTCCTCACGCACAATTACAAAAGTAGCAGCTTGTGCAAGTGGTTTAACGTGGATTTAGCGCTGATTGAGCTCATTAAACGCCCACTGTTTTTATAACTTTTCACTCAAACCTTTTGACAAAAACACGCACAAACTGACTAACTGTTAATAAAATGGGGAAAAATAAACAGGCAGGACGAAACAAAACAAAAAAAAATAATAATGAACGAGGAAGAAAACGAAGAAGATTTAAGTATGATAGTCCTTCAAGGATTTGCTTTATTACAGTTTAATTAAATTTTCGTGCAGCATAGATTTTTTGTTATTATTTGTTGCTGTTCTCAGAATGAGAGAATGTTTCAATTACGCAGTTAATCGTAAAAAATCCTTGCACTGATTTGTTGCCATATTTATTGTGGGTTTGTGTATGAGTTCCAGTCCAAGTATGTTTCGGTCATAAACATTTGCTTTATATTCGTAGCATAAGCAGAAAAAAGGAGTATAACCTAACTGCCCCTTAAGAGTCTATTGGTAACAATGTACAAATACTTTGGTATACTTTATACACCAGGCATAAATGAATGGATGAATAAATGGTCTCAGGTGTGCTCGTTGGCGAGTTGATCCATTTATGGCTTTTATACATTCCATTTATGTTACACATTCTTTTTCATTTGTTGTTTTTTTACGATTTTATTTTATTTTTTTTTGTTGCTCCAGCAAGGAATCCCCCATTATCTCCCGCTCAAATAGAAGTAAGAATAGTGGCATTTGAAGCTAAAGTTGCTGTTATTGTTTGCTGGACATGACCACAACTGGACCAAAAGTAAAATCACTAACAAAAAAATGAAGTGTATTAATTTGCCTGAGTAGAAGTAAATTTATGACCCCAGCAGCCGTTTCGGTTCAATGTATTGTTTTCGCTATTGAACCGAGTATGTGTGTGTTGCTATTGTTTTTTTTTACAACTGCGCCAGTTTCTTTTAAGGATTATTTTAGCTTTCCTGGTGAAAAAGGATACTCTATAATAATGTTGCTTTCGGTACAAATATTTCATGACACGAACAAGAAAAAAATTTATTAAGTAGATAATCAAGCAAAACAGAAGGTAAAAAGAGGATTTTTCTTTTAATTTAGTTTACGATGCATATCGTAGGATGTTTGCATCATAAAATGATTAATCTAATTAGTATGAAGGAAAAAAACAAAAACATAACATAGCAAATAGTAATAAGAACTGCAAAAATATTTAACTTGCTTAAGATGAAACAACATGCCGTCATACAGTGGGATTAAAAAGGATTTTAATATTTTACTCTTGTGTAAATACATTTGCTTGTGTACATTTATTTAAGCTATTCTTTTGACTTCATCTTTTCATCCTTTAGTACTTAGTAAGACATCTAAATGTATTTTTAGCTGGTTATATGCTTCTATTTTCTATCTCACATCCTTTTCTCGCAAAATGGTATTGAATATTTTTTCATATATTACGCACATTTTATATAATTCTAATAGTAATTAACGTTCAAGGGTTAAGTTTAATTCCTTCGGTATCATTATAAATACGTCTCTTCAATATACGTATATTTATCCTAAGTATCATTAAAATCGATTGAAAACAAACTAATATTTCACTATGATTTCAAGAGGATTTTCTAACAAGCTATGCATGTGTTTGACATTCGCAGTTTAATACTATTCGATTTTCCTAAAACTTCAGATGTAAATTTCCCATTATCTTAATTTATATATAGTAAACATTTTAATTAAAATGCATAACAGTTAAGAATAAAGGCTATTTTTCAAAATTAAAAAAATGTTTTTTTCCGATATCCTTAATATCAATCTAATTTTATGCAATTTTATTTTATATTTTCTTAAAATTAAGTGATTTCTTTCCACTGTTCCGTATCATTTTTTTTCTTTCCAGTTGCCATTTCAATCCAAGTAAAATTTCAAGTATCACGTAAAAGTTAAAGGTGGAGTCTTAAATTACATGTTTTTATTATAAAATCTACAAATAAGAAATGCGTTTTCTTTGCGCTTTTAGAGTTTATGAATGGTTTGATACACTACCCCCATCTGCCGTTTGTGTATGTATGATTGGATGTATTTGGCATTAAATAAAATCATAAAACTAAAATAGATCTATCTTACAAATATACAATTATATATCTTTAACAGTATGTGTAACTGTGTATATCTGAGTGAATTGTTGTTGTGAGTTATTTGTATTTTTGTTGAGGATAATTGCAGGATTATGATGAGGATTACGCAAAGTAAATTGAAACCTTCATTTAGTAATTTATTTTTTCTGCAAATAACGAAATGGAAATACAAACTACAGCTCCTGCTTTATTTATGTGTATAAAATACAAACAACAACAACAATAATTCAACAAAAAACTAATTTCCATTTTAAATCGTTGAGGTGTGATTTTCTCACTTTAAACTTCCTTTTCATTTAATTTCAATTCAGTAAAGTTTTTTTTTATTTAATTTATGGTTTCTGTATCTTTTGGGTTGTTGTTTGTTTATGTAAATTTTTCATTTCGTTAAAAGTCAACAAATAGTAACACACACAAAACAAAATGATTTAGTTTGTTTGACAAATGCTACTGTTAAATGCGTTTTGTTGTCACTTTCAGTTATTTCGGGATTCATTTCAATTCGAATGGAACTCTAACATGTTTGTCTGACTGATGCTTTTTAGTTTTTTCCTCATTTCATTTGTTTGTTTGTTTGGTTATGCAAATTAACTTACCAAAAAGAATAAAAAAACAATAACTTAAGGAAGGCCTTATTAAGTGAATGAATGATTGGTAGTTAAAATTAAATATCTCTTGAGCTCCTCACATATTCATGGATATATGTATGAATATGTGTTTTGGTCTGTTATAACTGCTAATCCTTTAACTTTTTTCACTGCTGTTATAATTTTACGATGATGTTTTCGAGGTAATACATGCTGAATTCAAAAAGATAATTGTTTTTTAAAAATTATTATGTAAAATGATGCGCAAATGTGTGATGATATTTCTGTAATAATTTCATAAGTAAAAAATTTCATAGATAGTAAAGGGAAACCATTTTTACCACTTTCATTTATTAAAGGAATTTATCGACGTTTTCTTACAAAATTTTCGGTTTCTGCTAATCGATCTACTAACATTTTACAGGATACCTAAACAAAATATTTTATATTTATTCGATATATTTTTGCCATTATTTTTATTTTAATAAATATTAAATATTTTCTTTTCACTTCTTCTACGTATTCTCATACCCAATATTACATCTACTGTAATCATTTCCATCCAATTTCGCACCTTATTTATTGAACATTTTAAACAGATTTCGGTGCTTTTAAAATTTCCATTCGTGATAAGCGTAGTTGTTTTAAGCTCTCCTCAACTATGGCAACAACACGGACAACAAGATTTTCCAAATGATAGTGAAGACAGTCAAGTCAGTACAACAAGTATGGCTTGTAGCAATAAACATCAGTTCTGTGGCAAACAACAAGAAATGCATTTGGAAATTTTTAAAAATTTAAACAAAATTGTGCATTTTTAATAAAAGGCCTTGGGTTGCGAAAGTGCTAATTTGAATTATTAATAAGCAGGCAACAAGCGTTTATTTTTACCCTCTTCTTTCACTGTTTAATACTTTCATATTTATTTAAATGAAAGAAATAAAGGAGGATGAATGAATAACAAATATACAATTTAAAGAAGAGAAAAATAAAATTATAATCAAGATTATTATACAAAAAAGTGTTTTTAGTTGTGATTTCCTCTATTTCAACTCGAGGGCGGCAATTGTTAGCAATACAAACATAAAGGCAAAATACAACAACTTTTTCGAAACTAATCATGCGGTGAGATTTAAAACTTAACGAAAATTACAAAAGTAGAGTTGAGTTTTAGGAGGTTTAACATCCAGCCAGCCTTGCTCTGGCTGGCATAAATTCATATAGTTCTCTGGTTGTTACTGTTGCATGTTGTCGGTTATTGTAATGCCAAAGTGTTGCTTTGTTTAAATATTCGTTCGCTTGTTTGGTTGGCTGGCTGTTTTTCGGTTTGCGGTGTTGTTGGCCATTCATTGATTTAAGCTGGTTGTCGATAAGCAACGCATTAAAAATCCATAAATCAATGCGATAAACATGATTTGCTGCATGTTTTATTGACTATTGTCTGTACACATACTATTCACAAATATTATAGGTAACAAATGTTGAAGTAGTAAATACACAAGAGGAGGCGTTTATTGGATGTTGCAGTGTTACCTTGCATTTCTACGCTATCCATTTCTATGATAAAGCATTTTCAGTGGGTTGTTGTGTGCGAATTTAATGATACACACTCATTATTAGCTATTTCTGCCAATAAATGCCTACAATCATGCAATAATTTCTCTTTGTCTTTAACTCTAAGCAATCATTTTGGTGTTGCAGTGTAGAAAATTAAACATCACGACTTGTGTAAATATTAGATTTTCTTTAAATATTTACCGACTTCTTAAGTAATAATTTTTAATGCATTTTGTCATTTAGTTTAAATCATACAAAAGAGGAAAAAAATATAAAATGACCATTTTAGGAAATTAAAATAATAAGGATAATTTCAATGTTGAAATTTAAAAAATAAAATTTGATTTGTTTGAAATAAATATAAACTGTTTTAGGGTTTTATAATAAAAAAAATGTTTAACATTTTACAATGGTATTTGCAAAATATATTTAAAATCTGTTTTCGATTTTTTTTTAGATGTAACATTTTTAAAAAACATAAACATTAGACTTCTAACAAAATGTTACTTCCCTATAAAGGGTGTGACTTTTTTATACAATCATTGGAATTATTATTTCAAGCAGCTTGCCACCATTTTTCACTATTTTTTTTTTAATTCAACAAACTGTTTTGACAATTTACCACAAAAAACATTAATAAAACAAATTTAAAAAGTAAACACAAAACATAATTCTTTGGTTCGATACACATATGAAAAGTATCTTGACGTTTTAAAGTATTGTAAACATTATTAAAAAGATTAAAATCAACACAAACACATTAAAATACTCGCACTCATTTATTTGTTCATTCTCAAACCCATCATTAAAATAATTGTATGAATATTTCGTTTCGTTTTTATAATTTTGTTTTTTTTTTACTTTTTGTAGGCAATTTTAAATATTGCCATAGCTGGGCTACAATTTGGTTAGATTGGTGTTAATCTTGATGAAATTCAGGTGAAACCTAAAAGTACAACTTATCAGATTTTCAAAACATAAAAAATAACATGAAAAATGTACGACATGAGAATCATGACATAAAACGTAAATGAATAATAATTGGCATTTGTCATTAGAGCAGTGTGGTGGAGGAGGTTGAAACAAGTTGACGCCATTTTTACATTTTTATTTTGTGAAAATTGTTGATATTTAAATAATAAATAATGTAGCCTTTTTGATAGACTACAATTATGCTTATGCGGTATTTAACTCTGGTAATTATGACAATTATTTTATCTAGAAAGTTTGAGTTTTTTTAAATGTTTACAAAAAAACGGTAATTTGTTCAAACATTTAGTTATTTGACAATTTATATAAAATGTTTTAAAAATTAAATGGCAATTTACTGTTTAAAAAATGAACGACGAAAGTTACCAAAACAAATATGTTTGAAACGACCATTTAACCTTGCGAATCATTAATTTTATTTAATACTCACAGTGTTTTGAATACCAGTAGCACTTGTATTGTTTCAGTAGAGAAAATGTACCCTGGAGATTTTAAAGAATTTTGCTGGAATTCTCATTTAGTTGAGTAAACTAGCTAACGGTTTCCAGTAGCCATTTATGTGCCACTAGCAGTTTCATATATTAATGTAAACAAACACTTTATATTATGGCTAACCAATACCGTTAATTCCGATAATTTAGCGGCATTTTCAAATGTGTATCTTTGTGCGGCAGCATCTTACGAATATTTCTTTGCAAAAACATACAAACTCATTTTTCTTAAACAAAGTGGTCTCCAGAGATGCTCATTGAGTAAAGGAATTGCCTAGATTTACAAAAGGGAAACAAATAAATACTTACTACTAATAGTTAGTAAATGGGAAACACAAATGAACGAATCAACCAGCCAACATATGTTAAAGGTCTACTACAATACTCAAACCCCTAAAGTGTTAAAACTATGATGAGACAATATTTCTTGAATTTTATGTGGAAATCTGCGGCAGTATGTCAAACACTTTATTATAATGAGTAGAGTGAACACAGGAAACAATAAATGGTCTCAAGTCAATTTGATATTGACTATCAAACAAAATATTTACAAATATTTTGGTAGGAGTGAAAAACACATACATACACACCCTCGCGCTGCAAATGTTTCCATATTAACTTTTGTTTTAAAATCAAGACAAGGCGTCTGTCCGTCTGAATACGAACTACAAATAAGGAATTACCACTAACAGTTCAGCTTAGCTGGGATCAGCCAAAATGTAGCCATACGCCTTTGGCCAACACTCAATAGGGTGCATTACAGTTACATTTGGGTGTGAGTTATGGAGGACCTCATGTTGACAATATATCTGTTCGATATTTCTTAAAAAAGTGAAAAAGAAATTTCAAAACAATTTTTGTTGTTTTAATACCAGGTGTATTTAAATGAAACAAAAAAGAACCAATACTTTTTTTACTGTAAAAATATTGTGTGACATTATTTTCTGTTTTATTTGACACTCAACAAGGAAAAAAGTTATTTCTGATAATGCCCAGTCATTTTTTGATAATTTATATTAAAATATTAATAAATGACTTTACGTATGCAAAACATATTTTTAAATGGAACGAAATAATGAAATTCTGATTTTTCGCAGAATTTCTTTAAAATGCAAGAAATCTAGAAAATTTTGAAATTAACTATAAATAAATATAATTTCTTAATTAAGTGAATTGGATTTTGTAAAATAATATAAAAAATAGTTTTGGCATTTATAATAATATTATAATATTTGTAAAAGTACTTCGAAAACGTTTCGTTAAGACAGCGGCAGTTAATATAGATTGAAATACAAATTCATACAAATATAATTATTTAATGCATATCTATATCCGTTTTAAGAAAATATTTAAATTTAGTATTTTTTCCCAAAAATTTGGTACATTCCAACATGTAACTTGTAGTACTCTCGAAGCATATAATTTATCTATCCCTATCTCTAGCTGCACTTTCATGATGGAAAAAGCCAGACGCCTGTTGTGATTATTCCACATTTTTTCTTAATTTTTAATTCTTTTTATTATTCTTCTTAATGTGGTGCAATAGTCTATTGTTATTGTTGTTATTCAGAAGATACATTTTCATCTTCTTAGCAGACACTGTACAAGGAGTTTTTGGCGTAATTCAAGTGTTTTCATATTCAACTTGATTGGTAGTAGTAGTGGGTTCTGTGAAGCACACTTGAAACTGGAAGAATATAAATTGAAAACTCGTTAAAAATCCATAATCGACAACAACACAATGAAATTTAGCATGTGGCACTTAGAATGGCCCATGTTATCACACACAACCCTTCTCTTATATTTGATATGTACTATTTTCATTTGGTTGCAGTAGTGGGAACACGTGTTTCCACGTGCAGTGTTTATTTCACTGACAGACTCCCCATTTTTTTCTTAAAGACTGATAAAAGTGTTTTAATAACTGTCTCTAAGAAGTTTTATTGAATCAGGCAGAGAACACAACAGTATTTTGGTGTCATGACTGTGTTATTCAAACACTTGCACAAGTGTTCTTCAATACGCTAGCGCGTATTGTTTTTGTTTTGGCGCTAAAGATAAACAATTTCCGTTGGTTTTGGTAAATTAAAAAAAAAAAATATGTTATTGTCTACTTTTCTCTTTAGGAAAATGATAAAAATGCTTTTAGCTACCACTCATTTAATAATTTTATTGCATTTTAATCGCACACTTTGAAAAGCTTTATATGATCATAAATTTTTTTTCATTTTAACCCATTAATGCGAATCTCTTGAAGATAATTGAAGAGTCATAATAAAGAAAACTGAAGATTCATAAATTTCGGATTTCAGCTTATAAATCTTTAGCCTTAAAAATAATCGCATACATATTACATATTGTTACAAAAAATTTGTTTCTAGTCTAATTGTCATTTAAGGGTTAAATAATAAAACATGTTTTTTTGTTTGCTCATTTTTACGATTACTAGCTAAATATTTTAAGATTTGCTAACAATTGAATAAAAACAACTTTTGTTGTCTTCTACTTGTGATCTTTTTGATGCTTTAACTATCAAACTTTAAAATCTCTTTGTAGTGTCTAGGAATAAAAAAATTCAAAAAAGAAAATTAATTGAAATTTAATTAAATTTATCTTGCAGCAGCACTAGTAAGTAGTCCAATGGATAAATAGAAAATGGGTAAAATATAATAATTCTCTTTGATCTTTTGGCGCTGGAAAAATAAGAACATAACTAATAAATGAAAAATGCCAACAGAGACCACTGGGCCATCATTGATGTCAGTGATAAATTTCATAATAATAAAAAAATATATAATAATAAAACTATTGGCAAATTTTCAAGGAAATTGTTTGTAAATATTCATGAAAAATTAAATAAAAACAAGTATGAATGTATAGTCGGGCGTAGCCGACCATATGATACCCTGCACCAGTCAGTATGTATGTTAAAAATTGGGATTATTTAAAAAGATAAAGCATTTGGTTTGTTTTTTAAACTTTATTTCGGAAAATTTTTACATTTTTTTTGGCAAAAAAAAAAAATAGATTTTTTAAGAGGTCTCAAAGGGGAGTAGGGCAAAATATGGCCCTATCCTTAAAAATGTTGGTAGGGGGAGTTCAGTCTTCTTCAATATTTTTTATGTAGAATTTAAAAGTGTTATTAGTGTTTGTAAGTGAATTTTGGCCTTTAAGTCATTTTCTGAAGGGGAGTTTGTATGGGGGATAGGGTCAAATGAAGCCCGATCATTACAAAAATCGGTAGTGTCATTTAAAGTTCCTTAAAACTAAGTTTTGTCGACTTTTGTTAACATAATAGATCATTTAAATTAATTATAAGCTAAAAGGCCCTATTTGGGGGGTACGGTTGTATGGGGGCTAGTCGAAATAATGGACCGATTTTAACCATTTTCCATAGGCTTCGTTCTTGGTGCCAAATTTCATCCAACTAAAGTGGTGTAGGGTATAAACAGAAACGAAAGAACGTAAACTTAATACAATATAGTGTTTAGTATGTCAGATATATGGTATGTACATATGGTATGTACTATTTCCACAACTTTCTGAAGGTAAGTTAATATTTTATTTATATATGTATACATAAGTTATTAGGCATGGGGGTAATGATTACACAAAGTAATTTATTACATGGTCAAGTACAATTACTTGTAATGTGTAATTGAGTAATAACAAATTACAAATACTTGTAATTTAAATTTTCCAATGTGTAATTGACCAACAACCAATTACAATTACTTGTAATTGTAATTGAAGTTTTGTCAATTACAATTATTTGTAATTGTAATTGAAGTTTCCAATTAAAATTACTTGTAATTGTTATTAAGGTATTACTAATTAAGTGTAATTATAAAAACAAAATTCACAATTACAATTAATTGTAATTGAAAATCTTCAATTGCAATTACATAATTGGCAAAACTTCTATTACCATTTCAGGTAATTGTTATTGTCAAAACTTCAATCACAATTACAAGTAATTGTAGTTGGTAAATGTAGCGACTACTCCCCAACCCTGTATGTTATGAGAGGATGTTTAAATAAATTAAGAATAACAGTGTCAACTGTAGAAAATCTATGAACTTCAATTGAACAAAAGTGCATATAATTTACTTCATATATTTGGATGTCTGTCATTGGAAATAAGATTATTTAAGTGTATGATATAAATTGTATATGAAGCAATTTGCATACTTTCGGTAGCTAAAAAACGTTGCCACCAATGGAAATCATACATACGTAAGAATGATGCATGACACCATCTCTGGTGCAGTCACCTGAATGCAAACGAATTACAGAGTATTAAAGTCCGAGTTAGTGAAACCAGACTGGATTGTAATGAATTTAAATAAATGCCAACAAAAATATTTTGTGATGAATTTATTGTTTGTTGTGTGGTTGCCACAAACCAAGCTATAAGAAAATATTTATAAAATATAGGTAGCACTTTTATACAAACAAAATGTTTAATTTTAAACAAAAATCAATTTTTGTGTCTTTTCAATTTTGCTTTTATCGGAAATTAATCGTGTAAATCAAATTTTTTGTCAGCATCATTTAAAATATACATTTTGTTGTAAATATGTCCAAATTTTTGTGGCAACAAAAACTCAACTACGTTAAGATGTAATCGTTAAGATAACAAAAATGAAAACCTTAAAACCTTCATCGATTAGGCCAAAAATCCAAGAATACATTTGAAAAGTATTTAAAAACAAAAAACTTGTTAAAGAAATATTTCAAAATTTCATGCAACATGCTTTTACAAAAGTACGATCAATCAGTGACAATCTCGATGTTTTTCTTTCTCTTTATTTCAAAGCTTAACATAAATTCTTTTTTATATATACTATATTTTTTTAAATTGTTGGTAACACATGTTTGTTGGTAACAAATTTTCAAATGAATTGTTACTTGTTTTTGTATTTTGTTAAAAATTTCAAGAGGTCAAAGTGTTTCTATCTACCAAACGTTTAGCTGTTGTGTTTATAATTTTTTTTCTTTTTTTAACTTTTGTTGGTTGTCAAATCATAGAAATGGTTAAAAGCTAATGGCGTGAAAACAATAATTCGTTTTGGTCTCAAATACAACTGACAATACTGATCTACCAACAACAACATCAACCTTTATCAGCATCAACAACTTTAAAATGCCAGTACATGCACTCAGAGAAAAATGTATAAGATATTTTTGTTCATAGATGCTTAATATTCCTAAAAGTTCCCCAATATTTCATGTATGTATTTGTTGCGGATTTTATATATTTAGTAATAAATCTACATTCATAATATTTAATGTTTTTCTCTAAGTGTAATAAAACTACCAATTTACTAATTTAATTCATTTACCTTTAAATGATGCTGGTGAAGGAGTACATTTTTATAAATGAAATAAACACAAAGTAAGAACCTGAAAAAAGTGGTTTATTGTTAAAGATTGCTGTATTCGAGATAGATATTTCGATCTTCAAAAAACTCAACTACACAAAAAACGTGATTAGACAATAGTCTAATGGCGTTTTTATAACTAATTGTTTTGTGGGCTTGAAAATGTGTGAGGGCACATTACTCCAGATTGTTGGTCATATATTGAGCTTTAAGAAAAAATTTGAATGATTTCTTTTAATTTTTTTTTTACAAATATCAAGAGAAGATAAAATTTTTTGATATTACATTAGTCTTCAAAAGGGGTATCTGTGTGTGATCTTAAGTTGTCATGTCAACGCTTCTCAATATAAATGATAACAATAATACACTAACAACAACTAATTTTTTAAAGGTTATTAAAAGTTTAATAAGTTTTCTTTAACATTTGCCTTAATTTCTTTCTTTATTTATATTTTTTTTTTAAATCATTTGAGATAAAAAAGGAAAAAATAAAAACATCGTAAAAGTTGTAATCTCATGCAGATTGATGGCTCGGTTCACAGTTGGACATCAGCTTTATAACATGTGACTTTCTGTCATATGATGAATATTTTTCATTTCTGTTTGTCTTTCATTCGTCTTGACCAACCATGTCGTTCGTTGTTTTTATATTTGGTTTGATTTTATTTCATTTTTTCTTCAGTATGATAAATCTATAACATTTTTAATGTTGTTTTGTTTTTTGAGTTTTATTAAAAGCGGATTTATTTTGTCAAAATCAACGAAATGTTGATCATCTACATTATGTTCGTCTCGTTGTCTTCTGTTTATTTTTATTTATTTTGAACATCAAGTGAATTATTGAAATTAATTTATTACAAGGTTTTAAAGATTTAAAAAAGAATAATACGCCTGTTTAAACGAATCATGAACACTCTTTAAATTTCAAATTGTAAGCAGAAGTAGTAAAAACTTTTGGAATAATTTTGATTGGGTTTTATAGTCTGCTGTCGGTTGTATATATTGAATATTAAAACTCTTAATAGATTTGTTATGCATTTTTTTAAAAAAAGTATACATATGCAGGTTACTAATAAACTGACTAGACAAATTACCGCTTACTTACCCATAGTACTGCTAACTATACAAGTCAGTTAAAAACATGATTTTATTAACTCAGAAATCATGTTTTTAGTGACTTAAAAATGATTTAGTGAGTCTTGTGTTTTTTACATCGAATAAGCACAACATTAAAACTTTTTAAAACATCAACAAAATGACGAATGATGATATTGGTTGATGTTGACCACCATGAAACTTAAATGATCCACTAATATATTAATACATTCGTATATTCGTATTCTTTTAACAGGATTTTTTTTTATTTGTTGAAAAAATGTGTTAGTTGGCAATTAGAAAAAATGCGTTGCACTCTTTGGTATATATAAATATGAAACCGAAATTTTCCTTGTTTGATGAGCATGGAAAATTGCCATATGATATGGCATGGATAGAAACCAACAAATATTATTTTAACGGGTTTTTACACCCAACAAAACAAACACATTGCCAGAGATGGGTATTTAAAAATATTAATTTTTTCTTAAATATTTTTTCATATAAGAAATAACATATTTTACATCTTAAAAGATTATGTTACATTTAAAGATCTTACTTTACAACTTAGTATGTAAATTAATGATATAACTATCTGCGATTATGAAAAACCACGGAATTATTTTGTCACGGTTGTTAAAAGAGTTCACGCACTAAACGCAATAAGTTTTTCATTGCATATTTTCAATTATTTTGAAAAATACATCTTATTCCTTTGTTAAGTTGTTTTAATAAGTAATAATATGTAGCTGCGGACATATCTCAAAATCTAATATTAAATAAGAAAAATCTGCAATTTTGTATATAATGACTGATTTATCATCGCCCAATCCAAAGTTTGAATCATGCATTTTTGGTACAAGATTACTTTGGGGAATGAAGTGTGTAAAAAGGGAAAAAGTGTGTATACTTCAGAAATTAGTGTCGGTAAGTGATGTTTTGATTCCAAATGACCCAAAAAATTATATTAATTATCTATATAAAAATTTCGCAAAATTATTATTATCTCTAATGTACATATCGTCACCTAAACGCATTTTTAACATTTTACAGGAGAAGCAATAAACTATTTAAATTGAAAAGTTTGTTTCTAACAACGCGTTTTATTTCCCAGCAAAAATTCTAGAAAGCAATTTTGGAATCACATGGAAACTAATTACTTTTGGGGTGAATAAGTAATTAGTTTTGTTCGACGAGGTTCATATAATATGTACCTACCTTAAACAAATTAATAAATGGTTACTAATTTGATTACAAAAACTTTGCGAAATAACTAGTTACAAATAAACCTACAAATATGTTATGTGATAGCTAGTTATTTTATGCCGACTTTGTATGTAGAAAAAAAAAAATTCCTCTGCCGGGATTTGAACCCAGGCATTCGTTGTTTTCTATGTTTCTCACTCCAGCCGCTTACTCGATGCTCCATTAACATGTTGCTTTTCGTAATTTTGAGAACGGCTTTTTACAAAAATATATAAATGAATGTCATTTTGAAAAAAAATAAACAGCATCCAGCTGGGCTCGAACCACGAAATGAACGACCTAGAAAATTGAGCCATAACAAATCTCAATTGTTTTGTTCTTTACCAGTAATAACGTATTCAGCTAAATGAACAGTTATTACCAAGTAATATATGAAATAACTACTGGCTATTACCAGAAATTTCAGATTTTTTGCTGGGTTGTAGTAAATAAACTATTGTTTAACAGTGAAATCTATCAGCTGTTATAATAGTTGACAATGACGTATATACAAATGGATAAATTACCTTTTATATTTAAATCTGCAAGATAGGGCCTTTTGTTTTTTTGTCAACAAAATCTCTAATTTTTTTCCGGAGGAGTACAATTTTGTAAAATTTGTGTAGACATTTTGAATTTTTGGTTAGTTAGAGCTGTTTACGTTTCAGGCTACGATATATATGTATAATTCCATTTTTATGTGGGTGCTTATATTATTTATTTTGCTAAAATTTGTTTGGTTAAACAGAGGAGTGTTAACAAATCATTTAAATTTAAACAACTGTTTGTTAAGTTATTTGATTGATGATAACATATCACTTCCATTTAATACAAATACAAGATTTTTAATCCAATTTGTTATTATTATTATTAATTAAATATATTTGTCCTTGGGTTTTTAAATATCATTAACTTGTGTTATTAACTATTTTTGGCCAGCTTAAAAATTATTTATAAAGATTTAAACCAAATATATTGCAGATTGTTGAAACTGTTAAAGTTTCTTTTTTTGGTTTTTAATTGAGCCAAAAGATTATGATTAAAAATTAATCTGCATTTAATAAGAATTTATTGAGAATTTAATTAATATTAGATGTCATGTTTAAAAATAAAAATGAAATCAGCATTTGTTAAAAGTAAATTCCTACACTGGGTGTTTTATTCCGTACAGAATTGTATGTAATTTGAATTAAGGTTTCCATCCCTGTTGAACCGCACAAACAGGATTATGGTGTTAAAAAAGACACAGAAATTCGATCAACAGATTTGTGAAACTACTTTATACTCAACTCGGAATAATCCTGAAAGTAGGAGTAACATCTGAAATTGTAGTAAAATTAATTGCAGCATAACAGGCATAAAAAGGTTCATTCTCTTGACTTTGTATCAATTTTTTGTTCTTAAGATTTACAAAACATGCAATGAAACAAATACACATCATTTAAATCAAAATCACTAAAATTTTACAAAAAAATATATATTTGTAGTGAATGTGTGTAAAACTATTGTAAGACATGTGTAAACAGTCAATAAGCAGGATGTGTGTTATAATTTGTTCGGTTTTTGCTTTTTTAACACTTAATACAAAACAGTTTTTTTAACAAATACAAAAGGATATCGGAATTAGTTATGCTTTACAAGTGTTAAAAATAAAGAATGTGTGAAACTCTTTAGATAATTCTCAAATTTTATTTAAAATTTTTGTCTTTAAAAAATTTCAAATAAAATTTAACAATTCTCTAAAGAGATTCAAAAAAATAATTTTTAAATAAAATTGTTTCCTGTAATTTCTATAATTTTCAGCCATTTTTGTTGTTTTTTATTTTTTTTTTTATTTGTTAAGTCTCTTGTTTGTTGAATGCGGGCGTTACCTCGTTACTTAAACATTTTC
Organism: Lucilia cuprina; assembly: GCF_022045245.1. NCBI lineage: Eukaryota > Metazoa > Arthropoda > Insecta > Diptera > Calliphoridae > Lucilia > Lucilia cuprina. The sequence continues at coordinate 1,549,213 of NC_060950.1, read as the reverse complement.
AGTGTGCTGCTTTAAGCTTGAGTTAAACTTGACTCAAAGTTAATGTTTATTTAGTTAAAAACTTGTTGAAATGAGTGACTTTTGCTGCTGTGATTTTATAGCTTCGTTTAAAGAAGTTTCCTCTCGTTATTGAGCATAAAGCCCAACCCACAACCAGTTTAAAAAATTATTTGCATCGCAAAGCATACAAATGCGTACTGTTTAACAACATTAACATTGTTGTTATTTTATGTAAAACCGTCGGCAAAATTAATTCATAATTTGTACAGAATTGTTGAAATATCCTTTAAATAAGCAAGAAGTTATGAACGGCTGCATAGTTACTAAAGTTTATTGTTTTTATTACCTTAAATAGATTAAAAGAACCAATTTCGTACGCATTATATTACATTTGTAAAAATGATTTCATGTTATGACAATTAGGTTTAATTTGCGCAGTGATTATGGTTTTTAATTTTTTTAACAGTTTTATATAATTTAACATACTATTCACCAAATTTCTTTTTTTTTGTGAAAATTTTAAATTTGATATATAATGTAGAGCAGTTATTATTCTTCTTGACTGCCTTTCCATATTTTTTCATTTTCTTTATAATTTAAAATATAATTATATTTATTCATATTTATACAATTGTAATCATCATTGTTGGCGACACATAAAATAATTGCCAACCACTTGCAAATAAACTACTTGTTCACATTTCACTATAAATAGTTAAAAAATAAATGTGAACAATTACACTCTAGTTCGACCTCACAAATTCATAATTCTTGCTACCACCAGGTATGGAAAATTGAAATGTTTAGATACTTAGTACTAAAACAAATTAAGTACGTGTTAGGTATTAAAGTAATAATAAAGTACTAAAAGTACATGTTAGGTTTTAAATTACTAAAAACTATACTATAGACTTACTGCCTTCATAATTATTTATCAACGGTTTATAGAATAAATTTTGTATGAAAATATGAATTATTTTAAGTTATTCTATAAGGCTATTTTTGATATTAAAAAGTACGAATTTTTCCATGCCGATTACCCACCACTTGTAAATACATTATTGTTATTTCTTTTCAAACGAAATATTAATAAAATATAAATTGAGAAAATGACAAACAAATTGTTGACCATGTAATAGAATGAATATGGTATGACAACAAATTGATTGGAAAATAAATAAATAATTAAATAAATCCAACTAGCGAACGTTTGAAGCGAAATAAATATCATAGAAATTAATTTATATTAAAATATGAAAATTGTCTAAATGATATGACTAATGTCAGGTTCCTCTGTTATTCAAATGGCGCTGATAACGACAAGAATATTGAATTTTTATTATTTATTAACTAAACTATAGTTAATGATGTGAATTTGTATATTTTTTCTTTTAAATTTGTTGGTGATATTGTAATAATATTTCTATTGTTTAAGTTTTTTTGTTAATTTCGTCAATATTTTTGGACTTTTTAAGTTGTGGTTTCAATAAAAGCACAATACTGTTGTGCATAAAATTTGTTGAACTGACTTTAATATTAAATATAATATCAACTTGAATTTACACCTTGATCAAAGAGGAAATTTCAAGTTATTTAACACACTGCACGTCAAATGAATATGGAAATTAGTTATAAAGGATTTTGAGATAAAAAGTTATGTCAGGATTTTTAAATTAGTTCTAAAGCGTCTGAGACTGAAATTTTCAACAAATATTGCCTGTTGATAATGTTTATTTGGTATTTATCTATCTACTAAAATCCTTACATGTCTTTAACGTCTATCCTGAAATGTAATAATGCCATATCACAGCAACTTTAAGTGTATTTGTGTGTGAATAAAAAAATTGTAAACGGTAATTTTAAGAGGAGATCGGCATCCTTTGAACATGATTTTTTGCTATGTTTTATGAAATTACTCCGCATTTAATTTAAACTTTAATATTGCATGTTGTTGCAGCAACACATTGCCGACAATGTGTTGAACGCTTGCGCCAACGCTTATTGACGTTGCGCTGGGATTCTTTAATTTACCACAATAAACCTCACATCAGTCTAAATATTAGTAGATGTTATGTATGTATGTATGTATGTATGTATGTATGTATGTATGTATGTATGTATGTATGTATGTACGTTCAGGCACATTAAACCAAAAATAACTATGTACATATATTTTTGTTGCTTGCACTGTTGCAAAACAGAATAGTTTAGTGCGGAGCATTAAGTGCTGTCAGTGGTGAAGTTCATAACAACAAATTAAGCCTCCAAATTAGGATGTTGTGAAAAAAAGAAGAGTACGCCATCGTCCATCAAAGATGACGATGGCGGTGAACTAAAATGTAAGATTACCGTATAAAATTATAGCAACTCATTGATTGATAGTGTTGAAAATGAGTTTCATAATACATACAGGATGTGTCAGAGGCATAAATACGATCATGATGGTGTTAGACCGCCATTAAATGGTCATGCAACAGGAGAAAAAAAGAAAACAACAACAAAATATTTAAAAACATAAATAATATATATGAAGTGAAGATCAATTTACATGCAAATTTTCGCATAATTAGCATATTTCTTGATCTAAAAGCCTTATTATTAAAAATTTTGTGTTTCGTAAAGAAAAAAAAGGAAATTTTTTTGTTAAAAACGAATCAAAATTTATTTAAAGCTGGGCTAGACTTTTGAAAATTAAAGCAAATAACTGTTTATACATTAAAGAAGCCAAAGTAAAAAAATTATCGTCACGAATTTCAACATTAAATTGTTTTTGTTTCTTTTCCTTTTTTCACTAATAAGTATGTAGTATGCATTTTATTAATAACGCATTAAAAGCACATGCAAGCTCGGTACACACCTTGCTACAATTTTAGTGCATTCAATTTCCCTAATGTTGTAATTTTTTTGGGAAAGTATATGTGTAAAAGTTCCTCCATCATTATTTTGACATTTAGGATTTTGAACTCTATTGAGTTTTTTGTTAATAGCCGCTGTTTTCTTAAATATGTTTTTGAGTAGGTTGTATAATTTTTTTAAGGAAAGCTAGTATATATTTTTTCAGATTTTTTCTTTATAGTTATATTAACAGATTAAATCGGTAAAATAAATGAGTAGGGTTATTTAATTCATTGATGTTATGTTTTCTGACGCTCAAAACCAACTTAAAGAATATCGAAATATTGACACTACCAATTTTCTTTAAATTGTAGGACTTCTTGAAGTAATTTCATCATACAGGAATGTTACAGATATCTATTCCGTAAATATCATGATTAAAACATAAAAAACTATAATTACAAATGTAATTGAATTCAACATTAAAAATTTTATGTACACAAATGTATAATACCCTATACATTATAGTGGCGTAGGGTAGAATCATTTTTTATGAAAAACAAATCACATTTTATTATTCCAACTGGTACAGGGTATTTCACGGTCAGTCACGTCCGACTTATTCCTTATAAATATATATTATGTATATTAGACCGACTCACTCTGTATGCAAAATAGAAACTTGTTTTTGTATGGATATTTTATTTAAAACTGTTACCAGTCGAATAATTTTGGGTAACATTATATAACAATAAAAAATTTTTTTGAGAAGGGTGAATCAATAAAATTTTTTTGAGTCTTTCTAGTGTAAATACAAATCAATTATAAATTATTTTACTAAATATTAGTCATATGTTAAAAATGATAATTCTCATATAAATTGTACATTTTAAGCAAATAAAATTTGTTGCCTCAATAATGAGATAAAAATGTCAGATAAGTGTTGTTTGTTGCTTGCAGTTCATGTATTGTACTCGCATTAATTTTGTCTAAATAATAATAAAACACACAAATTTATATATTTATATATATTTTTTTAAAACAATCCAATTAAATTGTTAATGAATTTAGCAGATGTTTTAGAACGATACAACTTGGTTTGCTGATGTGTTTTAGCCTTTGCGCAATATTTGTCAACAAATTGACAAAATTTCGCTAAAATTCAATTGTAGTCTTACACAAAATCACCATTTGTGGGAAGTTAAATACATTAAATTTTTGTTTTTTGTCATTTTTGTGTGATTATTAAAATAATAAATTGCGAAATAATATAATGACAACAATTGTTGGATTTTCAATATAAAATATTTTGTACACTTATAATTAATATTTGCATAATCAACAATGCAACAAACAATTTAACATGAAAATTGTGGCAATGACTTTTTATGACACTCTTTATTTCATTCATTTCAGCATGCACCACCCGCGGGTTATTGTATGAAGAAGATAATCATGATGTTTTTGTAGTTTGTTTTTAATATTCATTTGAATTGGTTTCAAATTAATTGCTTTGACACTTTTCCACTGAATCCTTTGAAAACAAATTATTACCAAATGTCTCACAGCAGGCGCATTTTTTGCTAAAAAAAGTGCCAATTTTTGCACTTTATGAGATGGCGAAGTGTGAGTAGAGTTAGGGCCGCGAGGTTGGATTAGTGGTAAAGCCCTACGCTCGTATTCATACACACTTAATAAGGTTAATAATGGTTTATAGCAGGAATTTCGCATGGAATAATGCTTAATAAACCATAAGAAAACCATTAATAACTTTATGAGTTGTTATTTAGCTTGAGTTCGTATAAAGTTTAAATATATAACTTTTTATAATATTTAAAGGAAAAAATATATTGTTGACTAGAAAAGTTAAAGAAGACTTCAAGTTATCAACAAAAAAAGTAGATTTAGCCCTTTCAGGCTTAGTTAAATCTGCATTTTTAGTTTTTACTTGTAATCAATGATTTTGAGTAGTTGTTTTTTTCTAATAATAAAAGAAAGGTAGAGAAAAGTGTAATAATGTTTGGCTCCATTTTGATTTAGTGAGAAATGAGAAAATTGCTTCGATAATATAAAAGTTTATTAATAAGGATGAGTATTTAAGATTCGGCATAGCCGAATATAACTTTCATACTTGTTTAAATTAGGTTTATGTCCCTGCTAGTTTATATTCAAGCACTTAAAAATATATGATGATGAAATATATGAAGTAGCAAAAAACAGTATTTATATGTTAAGAAAGTGTTTATAAAAAAATTCTTTTGTTCTTTCCCGTCAACACTAAATACTCACGTCAGTTCGTAACTCCACCTTTACTAAGGCCGAAAATCTTCATATTGTTGTATAGACTATTTCTGTCCAACTATTCATCCATATTAAATACTAACCTCAAATTTGAACTTCTGATCTGCGCATCTCATTGCCAAATCGTGCTTCACTCAACCCCTTTCGTGCAATACAGCCAGACAAACACATAACAGATTAAAAAGCGCATAATAAAAAATCACAACTTCCCAACTTAAACAACAAACAAGCACACACCAGACCAAGTGCCGTCTAAGCATTAACAGAAACATAAAATAAAAGGAATATCAGTTAAAGGAAAATATTACGAAGATTTTTACTCAACTACAATCATTTCACATTCATTCATTCTCTTTTATTCACTTACTGAATTAAATATACTGCGCCAAAGTACGGGCATGTTTGGAGCAGAGCAGAACAATGCAAAGCTGGATTCAATTCAGTGGTAAAGCATGTGATGCTGAAGAGAGCCTTTAGGTGTCAAGCAGAATAAGGTGCCGGCCTGTAATCAACGCGATCCTAAATAGGTGCACAAATTACACCTAAGTCCTTAATTATAACAAAACCGCCAAAGCAATAGCAACCACAAGTACGAAGAGTAGAATATCATCATATTGTTGGTAAATGTGTATTCGATTGATGCCGCTTTTGTTCCTTTTTTTTTTTTTTTTGCCCAAGAGGTGTGAGAGAGGAGCCGTGTGGAAGAATAAATGTACTTGCTGCCGTCACGTGCGACTCAAAACATCCTAAAACTGAGGATGAATTTTATATGAAATATATAACAATATTTTGGATTTTCCATCCATCTCTTTTATAGCATCATCCTATCCCTCATCATCGATATAGCTTTGCAAATACATACAATATCTATGCTGCCTTATAGTCATTTACTTTTTCTTTTCCTACTCAATAGTTCGATCTTTAGTAGGCCTTATTCATTTGGTACTGTTCATCTGTTGCACGTTGATGTGGCTCTAGACATTGTTCGTTATATTGCAAACAGCAACAACATTTTTTTGTTATTTGGTTGTTTTGTCAGGCGGTTCTGCTAAGTTGATTTACAGAAATTAGTTTTGATCGATTTGATCAGCGCTTTAAGATCAAAAGAAAATTTCAACTGCATTAAAATAACTGCTTGTGTCTGTTTTATGTTGATGTTGCACTAAATAATTTTCTTTATGGTGCTGTTACAACTCAAAAGTGGCGCTGTTATAACGATCAAGTGTAAATCGGTTGTAGCTTTAAGCTACGGATGGTACTTTTAGTTAAAGTTTTATTCTCATGTAGGATTATGATTTAGTAATGACTTAAGTGAGAGTTTTGTTTCCAACATTTGTTTTAAATAGTTTAAAGGGAACACTCTGTCTATGATTTTAATTATGAAATAGAAATAGATTTAAAGTTTTTAGTTTATGACACAAATATTAATAAGCCTACACAAAATTAAACCATATTAATTGATTCAAAATGTTGGTAAATATCACGAAATTAATAAATATGGTGCAAATGCATACACTTTTATTATACTTACAAGAGACATTTAAAATCGATTGGCACCAAGGTTATTACTATTGGATAGTACTTTAATAATTGCTGAGTTAGAGTTGGTCAAAATTGGACATATGAGTATACATTTTCACCTATTCGTCCTAGCAAAAGTTGCCAAAAAGACTTTAGAAAGCTATTTTTATAATCTTTCCAAAATAATTTTTGTTTTAATTCGAAGACATCGATTTAAAAGTTGGGGGACTTGACACGAAATTGCCCATATATGTTTATATATCAGTGACATATTTTTACGGATTTTCCACAAAATCAAGCTAATGATCATGCAGCATATGTTTTTTTTAACTGAATATTATGGATGTATTTGTATATTTTAGATTTATTTCTGATTGAACAAAAATAATGAACGAAAATAAAAACATACGTCAGAAGTTGATCTCCTAAAATTATATGCGATTTCAAAACTTAAACTCACACTGGTAAAAGCACCTTAAATTTAAGTAAAAAAAATTGTTTTATGAAAAGAGAAATTATACAAATGGAATACATCGTGTTGATATTATTGCTGTAATTAATCTTATGATTACTACAAATGAATTTAAACGAAAGAATATTTTTGATAGGAACAGTAACAAAACATAGTATATATGGACAATTAAGTATATACCTACAATAACAGTAACATGTTGTGCAAAAGTATCCCACGGATGCGACGAACAGAGATAAAGAAACAAATAAATGAAGTAAATAAAGAATTCATTTGAATTCACTCGCATTTTGGTGTCTTAGGCGCCTGCGTTAGCGTCAAATTAAGTGTTTGTGTCGTTTTCCATTAATCACTTGATATCAAAACTGAAAATTATAATTTCTGCCTTTTTTTCCTTTATAATGATCCCATATACAAGTGATCAGACATACATGGTGCAATCTATAACAAATTCAATCATTTTTCTTTAACTGCTACTTGTTGTTACTCTTATACATTTCTTCCTAAAAATTTGTTAGATATATTTTTAATGACTGGAAATCACAAAAAAGTGAGATATACAGAAAATCACCTGCAAATGTCACCTGCTGGGAGACAGAAGAACACACATGTAATCACAGCAGTGTTGTATTCATTTCCCTATTATCAGTGACATTTCTTTTACAGAATCGTGTTCGTTGATGTTCACCTTAAAGTTTTTTTTTCGATTTGTTACCATTAAGTGAGGGCTTGATGAATGACGGGCAAGTGCTATCAACTGACTTTGAATTTTATTCTATATAGGGAAATAATACCAACCAACATCACGTTAAAATTATAACGAAAGATATTTTGATTAATTAATTTATCGATAACATGCATATTGAATTATTTCAAAAATAAAACTTATTAATTGATTTCGTTGTTGGTTGGTTTTTCGAATTATGCAAATTTCATTTTATCGTTATGAAAATATCGGGGTTCATTAATTTAAATCAGTCTCCAAATGACAATAACATCAGCATAATATTCAATGAATGTTTCATAGATACGAAGTAAAGTGACACACATACACATTCTTTTCCATTTTTACACTCGACTAAAAAATATTTGTAAAACTGAGTTTTCGTCATAAAGTGAATTTTTGAAATCGAAAGTAAATGCATCTGTTTTTTTTTACATTTTTTCTTAGGTGTATAACAGTTTGATGGGGGTCATACTGGTAGAAATTTTCAAACATTGGTATTTTTCTAATGTTGAACATATTTTCTCTAGTTCAGTTTCTGTTGTCGTTAAATTTTCTCTTTGAATCTTAAATATCTCCAGCATTTATGAGTATTTTGGCATCGACATTAAATTTAAATGATGGCAAATTCATATTTTCACGGCCTCCAAATGCGAGTCGTTGTTGATACATGCATTTATTCAGTTCAGTTCTATTCACTGCAAACAACTGCGTTCAGTCATTTGCTGGCAAAGTGTTCCACTTTAGCTTAAAGGCATTATGTATTTTGTTATTGCTTTTATTGTTATCGTTGTTGGATGAAGTTGAATGTTGGCTTTGGTTTGGTGGCAGTGATGCAGCGAGCCAGCCAGCAGCTAGTCATTCATTCATTTAGTCAGTCAGTAATGTGCGTGCAGAGTTGCTATTTGTAATGTGAGTGCTAAAAATTATGAACATTGCCAGATTGCGTGGTATCATTAGTTGAATTGTGATAATTTTACACGAAAACTTTTGTAGTAAAGTTGTTGTATTTTTTCTTTTGTATTAAGTTTTATAAATAAAATACCCATACAAATGCATTGAGTGTTTTGCCTCGGTATGTGCAACATTTATAGACGAGATTAACAAAAATTGATAATGAAACATTAGTTGGTCTAAATGTTTTCTCTAGATGCTTTTCCCACCATTAGTAACACCTGTTCATCTCAACCAACAATAACAACAACAATAATAATAATGCTCGTAATAGTATCAAAAATTCAAAATTTGTAATTTTCTAATTTTCAACAACCAACAAAGTTCATAAAAACAAAAACATGGCAAAAATATCTTAATGCCTCATTAAGGTATCAACAGCAACACAATTATGTGCTTTTTGGTTTGCAAGTATGTATGTATGTACTTTGATGCGAGTGTTGTTCGTTGGTTTGTTGGTATGTTTTTGTGGCATGTTGTTTGGAAGGTGGCACAATGATTGTCTGAGCACAACAAATTGTCAAAATTGTTGGCACCTGAGTGATTTTGCCCACAACTAGTAGATATAAAATATTCAGTATTCAGTGGCAAATGGTTATACATCTTATGGTTAATATGTATATATTTTTTCTTTTTTTGTGTCTACTTATGTTGTTCTCCTAATGTACTTCAATACGACTGACTAATGTAAAGTAATTTTTACATTAGACTCAGTTGCATTATTTTTATCGTTTCGTATTTCACAGCTTCTACAGTAGAAAATATTTTGGTGTTGATTTTCTTTCGATGTGGTAGCAAGCTGTGGCACATTTCTCAACAATTTTCGCGTAAGTTATGGTCACACTTAATTATATTCCTTTTTGTTTTCTAGCAAAGAGCTTCTTGGGAAACTTTCATTTCAATTTCACATTGAAAATTGTCTTCCTAAGGCCACAAAGTATGAATACGTGTTTAAATTAAAACAAATATATTGATAAAACTTTATGACTTACCGGAAAAATCCATTAAGTTTATCTTAATCTAGCTACTCTTTAATTAGGAATTGGCTTATTATTTTTTTTAGCAGCACTTGGTCACATATATTGCAGACATTCTACGGAGTTGTATGTTTGATATTTATACATATTTTACCCTAAGTAGCTGCATATCAAAATTACAGTGATCCAACTAAGTAATTTGCCTATGTAAAATTTTTTCAAATTGTAAGAAAAAACTTTATCTAAACAAATCTAAAAAATAAATTTTAGATTAAATGTGAACGTATTGTTAATTTTTTTTAGTCAATAAAGTATTTTGCTTTTTAGGTTTTTTTGTTAATTTTTTTAATATTGCTGTACTAATTTATAAAATTTCAAATTTTTTATTACTTCTATATATTTATATAACAATTTTTAGATATTTTAGTAGTGATACGTCTAAATCTAGACATTTTTTTAACTGATTTATTGCCCTATATACCTATAGGAATTCATCAAGTTTCGAATTTGAAGAATTTTAAATAAAAAGAAATTAATTTGGATTTTTTTGCTCGTTTAATTATTTTAATATTATTTGATTTTTCTAACTTTTGACATTGTTTTTATTTTGATTGTTTTTAGTACTATTAATTTTATTTTATTTTTGAATAAGAATTTTATTTATAATTGATTCCTATTCAGTAACGCTTAGACTTTTTCAAATAATTTGAGAAACCTAACAAATTTAACTGGAATTCTGAAATGCAAAATATTTTATTGTCCTGCAAATTCTGATGAAAGGTAATAAAATAGAACAACAAATGTACCAAAATTTTAATATTTTTTCACGATTTTCCCGTTTTACACAATATCTATTTTTAATTGGAGAATATAAAATTACCCTTTACCTGTTTATTCGAAGTTTATTTATAAACAAATACCAAAATTCTCTTAAAAAAGGTAGGAAAAAAACTTAGTTAATACACTGTATGTGCTTTTTAGTGAATGCTTTTACTTACTCTACAGTATCTAAAGAAAGAATGTATTTAAAAATTTTAATATAAAATCGAGATTGCTTAGTTCTTAAATTAATTGCATAAAAAATGAAATATTATTTCGTAACCCACTTTTTGTACATACTGTGTTTTGAACTTTTGGCTTTGTTGCCATAATGAATACATGAATAAATTCCTGCTTATGCTCATATAAATACATGTGTACATGTGTGCATATGTATATGAATTTAAAGTGGTAACAAGGTTTGTTGCACTAAAGGCCTCTGGCGTTAAGGTTGTTGTAAAACTCATTAAGCGAACAATTGACGATTATAACATTTATCAGCGGTTAATTATTAAATTTTTAAAAAGTAATAAAACTAAAAGACTAATATAAAATAATTTTGTACATTTTAAAAAATTTTAATAATTCTAAAAATCTTAAAAATAAACTCACTCAACTTTCTCCAAGAATTCCATAAAAAATTCTTATGTGTATATGTTTTACTTCTTTATACTTGCAGTTTATTGTGCTTTACAACATTTAAAATTAATTAAAATTCGCAACAAAAAAATGAGAAAAATAAACTGCTGATCTACACTAGTTTCGAAGATTAATTGAAATTTTATGGGCATCATGTTGCGCAGACATAAACAATCAGCGAAACCACCTTTTTCCAGCCCTAAGGTCATCTTAGGGTAAGTAAATTTCATCGCTCAATATTAACAACTGTTCAAAATACATATATGTAGCTAAACTTAGTTTTAGCTGAAGAAAAAGACAAAGTGTTTTTTAAGATTTTTTTTCGTGTAAAAGTTAATGAAAAATTGCAAAAGACATTAGTCAGAGTAAAATAATGAATTACTAAATGACGTAGAAAATCATCTTCTTTTAGCAGTAGGTTTTTTAGACTGATTGGAATGAAACGTAAAATAATTAGTAGAATGGTATACAAAAATATGTATGTTAACGTATGTATAATATGTTTTTACGACGACTGATCCTGCTGATATACAAATACAAATTGATAGACTGTGAAATTCGAAATTGTTATGCCCATTCAATGATGCCACCATACAAATTTTCATAAGTGGCTACATTTATTGGTAATTAGAATTTTATTGCTTGTATAGGAATATACAAAGTTTGACTGACATCGGGTCATATTATAACTTATATATCCTTTTTCCATTAACATGATTTTATACATACAGTAACTTCTAACTTGCCCTTTGCATTTACCATTTCAATCCCTTTGTACTTAAAGGTTGCATTGTACTTAAAAAACAACGAAACAACAAAATATGTATTGCTTAGTTTGAGATACAGTAACACAAAAAGTGTTAAAATTATAAACAAAAACACCTAAACACCAAAGCGTTAATGTGTCAGAAATTTATAATAGCAACAAAGGCATAAAACGCAGCACAGAACAGAACTTCACAGTACACTTTTGACATTTGCAAATATGATATGTTACTTATTATTAATAATGCCCCCTTAAATTAATAAAAGAGCTGGATTTTCATGATTTCAAGACGATATTTTAAAAAAAATACACTTAATTGATTAAAAAAAAAACTTATGCAATGACATAAAATATATTTACAAAATATTTTGCAATTTATATTTTTATGTACATATATAAGCCATAAAATTACACCTGTCTTGTATTTACTTAAAACGAAACAACAAGATAAGCCTATAATATATTTTAGTTTGCTCCTTGTCTTAAAGTTTTTTGATAATGAAATTTAATAAAAACAGGTATGCCGAATCTTATATACACTTCATCACCATATTATACATATACATGGTTTCCCGGTGTAACAAAAGTTTAAAGATCTTTAAAAATATATATGATAGAAGGATGTTTACTACATTAAATCCTAAGAAATACACCTAGGCCACTATCGGGCCTCATGAAAAAAGGGAACTAAATGAATTATTATACTTGGATCTAACTTCGACGAATGCCTGGCAGTGGCAAAGAAAGTGCTCCAGAGTTTTACTCAAATTGAGGAGATTTTTGGTCTTGTTCTCATCAGGGTCACCCTATAGGATCTTCGTGGTTCTATCCAATGTTTCATTATTCCAAGCTGCCTTATGGGATTCTCTCACCTATATATTTAGTTCCGCTTTTGTTGCGTCGAATGGTTTTGCGCTTGTTAGGTTAACATTCTTTTAAAGCTATTACATTCGTTACCGACTACTCCCGAGTGGTGAACCTTAGCTCTGGGAGAGTATTCAGTTACAGCTTTCAATCCAATAAGGATTTAGTTCTATCACCTGATATCGCCCTAATTGCCCTCTGGATGTCGGTAAATATATTAAGCGCTGTGGGCGCCATGTTTATTCTAATCCAATTTACACATTCCGTTATTGCTTGTATTTCAGCCTGGAAGCTTGTGTTGTGATTTGGTAAACGGTGGTACATTTCTGTTTTTGGGTTTTCAATATAGAACCGCAGTCCTACTTTATCCCCCAATGCTCTAATGTTCTACTTGATCATCCTATCTGGGATCAGCGTTTCAAAGTTTCGGACATATTCTGGGGTTTAGCAACAAAATTTTTGTGCGTTACAATCATCAGCACAAACGTATAATACCATTCCCCACTATAGTGGTGTAGGGTATAACTATAAGATGTAATAAAGTAAAAATCAAGTTTCTTCTGCTTATATATCGGTTTATAGAGCGATTTCGCTGATTTTTGATAGTATGAATCTGTTAGAAATATTGTATATCAAAGAAATCTGTATCCTTCAGTAAATTGTTATCAACAAATCGACTTCAGTCTCTATAAGGATTCACAATATACGTATGTATAAGCTTTATAGGGTCTCAACAAATTAATTGCCTAAATTACAAACGGAGCGATGAACTTATATATACCATTCTCACAAATATGAAGGGTAAAAAAATTAACACCTTCATTTTTTGTCTTTAGTAAATACTCGTTGTTTTGTTGTATTTAAACATGTGTGTTTCAAGTTGACTCTTTTACTGACCATCACGTTCAAATAATCTGCTGATTGTTTTTTACTTTCTGTAGTCGTTTATCTGTTTTAAATTTAAACATTTTTATAATCACTCGTGTGTCTCGTACTCAACTTATCATCACCACATATCCTTGCAACATTATTTGAAGTTTGCAAAGTTGATCATAAATTTGGATAATGCGGATCGACCGACCGGGCTGTTTGCAAATGTAAGCACCTATTAGAGTTGCACGTTGGTGGTTATTGTGGCACACATTTTTTAAATTGTTTTTTTTTTTTGCCAAATGCGCGAACTCATTTAAATTGACTTAATTAGTTGTTGACGGTTATGAATGCCATATCCTGCAAATACATCTTCAAATCCTTAATGACTGTTTTTGTCAAAACAGCTGTAAATAATATCTATTGTTCGAAATGTTAAGATGCGAATAAAATTGTGAAAGTTTAGCTGTTCGTAGCCATTGTATTATCATTTTTACGTGTACGTGTGTGTTTTTGTTCAGCGGCTCATCAATTAGTGCGGTGTTAACTTGTTTACTTTTCTGTTAATGCAATAAAAGGAATAGAATTTGAATTGTTTTTAATGAGTTTTATTTTAATGATTCTGTCAGATACAAACAGTATTATTTTTTAAGAGAATTTTTCTAAATAGTAAAATTTTCAAATATTATTTTAAAAAGGTTTAAAATTAGTAAAATAAAAAATTTCTGTATTTCATAATTCTGTCTGTATTACATAAATGATCGTTTAATACAAATTAAAATTTTAACAACAAACTGTTAAAATTTGTAGTGAAAAATAAATTTAAAGTTATACATACTTTTAAATACGTACTTCATCTGTTTGCCGCTGCTTACATTATGATTTTAAACATTTGTTAAACATCAATAAAAACCTTTTGCCTATCCCCCTGGTGTGAATTTCCAGAAATAAAATTCGTATTTAATAAATCAAATTGTTGTATGCGGCTAATAATAACACTTTGGAACAAACTTAACTACCTCATTGTTGACACAAACCCTAACACTTTGTTATCTGAAACATTAATTTGATAATACAGTTTAATTTGATAAAACATTTTGGGATATTGTCCAACAGAAGTTACTATAAATATTATCCCATAAATACGAGCATACTTTCAGGCTGTTCGGAATATGTTAAAATTACGAACGTGTATATAACACTTTAGAAAAAGCTTTAAAGTAAATAAATAACGGTGCATTTAATAAGGTGGTGTGTATTTTTTATTCTTCTAAAATATTGTTTCACTTGAACCGTACATTAAGTTTCGAGTCGAAGTTTGTTATATTTATCAATGTTTTCCGATTTACATTTTATAAAGAATGTAAGATAAACAAAAGCAATCTTAGACATTCTTTACCGGTCCAGAATACAATTGGAGAAGAGCAAAAGTGATACGCAAAATGAGGCTTCTAAAATCTCCCAGTAATTGAGCGGGTATTTTTTTGTCATTTCACGTTATTAGGAGTGGATTTTTACTAACTTAGATTAATTATTTATTTGAAGCAATCAAGTGAATGATGACGCATTTTCGAACAGGCTTATAGTAATTTAAATTCCAGCCATCAAAACAGATGGGGTATATTAATTTTGTCACTCCGTTTATAAAACATCGAAATATTGATCATAGACTCACAAAAGTATATATATATTATTGTTCTTTATTAAATTTTATTAAAATTATTGAAAGCACGTGCTACTAGCTTCAAAATCTCTCCACCGAATTTTATGAGAATCCAATTGACCCTTTCCCCATATTAATATCCTTCAGAAATTGATACACAGAAGTAAGTTTCTTACAAGCCAAAATTTCATATCAACCTAATGTTTATAGGAGAGCATTCCATTAACTATATACGGTTTGAGGGTTGGCATGTAAGATTATTTTCGATTTTAAATATTAAAGGCCTTATTCATAAACGAAATTTTTTTATAAACGATTTAAAAATCAAATGAAAAATTATTTTAGATCCCTTTTATAATATTTAAGCTGTAGTTAATTAGGTAAATCATAACTTTTATGTATATTTTTAACAAAAACATAAAAATTTCATAAACATTTCTTACTTAATAAATTCGTCTTATTAGTTGTTTTTGACGTCTGTGTGTACTAAAAGCAATAAAATACATGATAATTTTGTTATTTACCAACTGATATCACCTTATGTGAATTCGCCTTTTCTTTAAATGAAGGCGATTTTACACTACCAGAGTTGTATTTCATTTAGTGTAAAGCTAATAGAGAACTTTTATTCTCACATTTCCTTGTTGTTGTTTATAAAGAACGAAAGCACGAATTTAAGGAGAAACAAAAACCTGAAGAAATCTGTTTTAGCACTTTAATTTTTCTTACACTCACTAATCAATGTGAATTTGTATCTCATCGAGATGTGTTGTGTTCGCGCATGTTAAAGACCGAATCGTTGTAGTCGCCGTAGTATAGTGTGTCTGTCAGTCATTCCCGTGGAAGAGCTGTTTTTTTTGTGAATATATACAAAATGATATACAATTAAATACACAAAAACTAAAATAAAGCAAAAAAATTAAACAAATCTCCCATTGAATAATAAAAATATAAGTACGTGTGTATGCATCATCAACATTATTTTTCTAAACTCACAATTAAAGTGCAAAAAAGTAAAAAATCATCTGGTGGAAGTGTTCTTCATTCTTCCTCTTCTATATATTTTTTGTCTACAGATGCAAAATTTTCTTTTATTTTTCTCAAAGTTTAAAGATTGATGTGATATGGTTGCAAAATTATTATGAAAAATATTATTAATAGAATAAAAATACATACAAGTGAAAAGAAAAATAAAGTGTTGTTATTGTATTTACATTATACAGAAAATTTAATAATTAAATATTAAATGTATGTATTATACTATCTAAGGCAAAAATAAAAAACAACAAAAAAATTCGTAATAAGTCAAATACTAGTAAAGGAAAAATAATTAAAACAGATAATCTTGGTATTAAAAAAATCTTCAACAAACAACAAGCTGTATTGCTGATCTAACAACTAATTTACAATTAAGGCGATAAGCTGCAGACCCCACTAAAAATTTTGAGTGCATACAGAGTTTGTATATACATATTCATATCCGAAATCTCTCAATACTCTCTTTAGGCGGCAACGCAGTGTTGCAAATTTGTGGTAGCAGTGTTTGCACTGGTTGTTAATGAAATTAAACTGTTTTCAACGGTAAGTTTTTGAGCATATAGTACTGTTATACTTATTTGTTGATATTGGTAGAAATAGTCTATTATTGCAAAATAAAAAAAATATTTCACTGTATTTTTACAAACCTTTTTCATGCTTGTATTTAGGCAAATATCAGGAGCAAAAATAATTTATATTCAATAGATTTCATCCTTATTATAACTGAGATTCTAATAAAGACAAATGAAATAAATAGTTTGAATTGTAAATAGGTAATTATAGACGAAAGTTTTTCCACTGTTACTCTGTTGCATAATTTATAAATAAAATTTTATATATAGGTATGTACCTAAACCCAATTTTTAAAATACAAACTTTTTTGAAATCCCGACATTTCAGTAAAAAATTATCTTTTTACAGACCACAGTGGGGCAGAATGTATATTTTTTAAAATAAATCTGTCATTTCTTTTCGTGTTTACTTTACTCCTCCAAACGCTATTTTACATGTCGAAAGTATCCCACATATCGGCACTCCATTTTAAAACGTAAGTTCGAATACGCCATGTCAAAAGTTATCCAGATCGGGCCAGCCGTTTAGAAATGCCAGATATATTTCAAAAAAAAAAAAAAAAAATTCGTTTCCCCACTGTGCAGACTGAATGACATACTTGTATACATACATGAGTATATTTGTGATTACAAGTGAAAATTATCGAAGTGGAATGAGTTGATTTACACATATATTCAACTGTTAAAACTCTGCATACATAGGTTGTTACATAAGTATAATTTAATAACAAAAATCTTTGTGGTGGTATTTATTCTATTTAAAAATTGCTCGCAAACCAAATTTTACAGTTATAGTCTAGATACTTGAAATAGGCTAATTTTTCCAATAAAGTTTTGTTCGATTTACTGGCCACAATGGGTATTTTTGATGGAAGATGTGGGTTGCGCAAAAATATACAAAACATTCCCGAATTACAGGGAATTTACTTGTATATCAGAGGAACATATTGCAATATCGATACAATAGTGAAAAACATCCCATGGTTCTAAAGTTGTATATCCTAATCTTAACAAAAGGTACGTTGAAAATAATAATGAGATCGCATGGAGTAAATATTAAACCGGTAGCCTCCGTTAGGTTAGTGTTCTAGTCTGGTAGACCGGAGGTGGTAGTTTCGATTCCCACCTCGGGCACTGTTTAAGGAGCGCACAATAGGCCCGATAGAGCCCAAGGCGTATTTCTTCGGATTTGATGTATATGTACATAGTCTTTAATATTAAACCCACCTAAATCGAGAAATATTTACCAAAATAAATTTTAAAAGGCTATTTGAACAAAAACAGGTTATTATTTCTCTCAACAAAAACAAATTTTGGCTTAACCAAGTGTTTTTGAGGACACATTTTACTTTACTTCTTTAATACTTTTTCTATAATTGATTAAGGTAGTATAGCGTTTTTTTTTGTTATATTTTCTAGGAGTGTTAAAAAGAACTCTACACAAAAAAAGTGTTTAACAGTTTAAGTTTTCATTTCAATTGCATTCAGTACATTCGATGACAATACACCAAATTGTAGCAACTTAATCTTACTAGAACCTTCCTTCTCCACTTTTTGAAAAAAATATTTGTAAGTGTTTTTAATAAAATCTTAAATTATTAAGGGATACAAAATATGTATATAAAAATTTAGAATATAAAAACTAGAAAAATTACTTAACGATGAAAACATAAAATTTTCTAAAATGTATACAATGTATACCATTCAATTAGTTACTCACGTTCAATTCGTTTTATATTCGTGCTTTTCTTACAAGTGCAATAATAACAACAACTCAATTGGCAGGTAACGATATTTTATATATTTCAACTAATCCAACAATAACAATTAGTATAGTAAAAACATAATTTAGAATAAACAAAAATCAAATACAAATAAACTTAAGCAAAGTCAGACAATGTGTCAGACTGACATTAACTACGAAGAAGAAATAAAAATAAAAAATCAGCTGATAGTTTAATAACAATAAAGTAACAAACAAATCAGCAACAAAAATATCATCACATAAATATACCCACGTACGTACTCGTTTTTAAACATTCAGATATCCCAACACACATTCTGGTAACAAATTAAAAATTTAATATAGACTTTTAAATTCAACTATATACATACTTTTACAATTATATAATATAATCATTTTTTAATTCAATTAAATATTTATATTATTTACTTTTAATTTCAAAGTATTTTTTTTTTTTTGAATAAAGAAATTAAACGTAGAATTCTTATTGTGTCCTACACCACTATATCATGAGCTTTAAAATAATATCATGAGCTTTAAAGTAATTTTCTTACCGGAACAATTGTACAGCAAGGGGACCTCGTATGGAGATTTTATCGCTTTACGGACTCAATTGTGCTTTCAACAGAAAGACAGGCTAGATCGACTTAAAATTTAATAATATTGGTCTATGACGAATATGTCGATGTGTTACAAACTAAATGACAAAATGAATGTATAGTTTTAGTAAAAAAGTAGCAATCAACCCTTAACATTACTTTTACTTATTGATTATATATTATTTTAAATTATGGTATAGCGTTTTTTTTGTATTACAAATTTATTTACATAAGGAATATAATCTTATTTCCCTACTTGTGAAATTATGCATGTATATGAGGTGTATGAAAAATCTTGTCCTTGACTGCATCTTTGTACCCCCATTAACAATGCTGAAGGAAAATAAAATAAATAAAACAAAGCATATAAACGCAAAATTTATGTTCTAAATAGTTTAACAGTTTGTCTGTCTCTCTTGTTCCACGGGTATATTTGTACATATTAGGACTGACAGTCAGACTGTCGGTCTTCTATTAAAACTCTAAATTGATAAATGTTTTTTGTTTTAATTCTATTGCTCGTGAACATTTTCAAATTGTAGCGTATGTCCGTTGATAGTTCTTTGTATTTTTATATTATTCTATTTAGAATTTTTAAATTTCCCTCTTTGTTGCTTGTGCCTTTTTTAATAATTACCACAAATGCTTGTATATTAATTGTTTATTTAATACGAAATAAAATCTAAACATTTTTTAATTAAATGAATGTAAATGACGAATTTAAATCACCATGCATTCGAAACAACATTTTATATAACGTTTACTTTTTAATAATTAAAATTAAATTAATAATTAAAACAAATAAGAGTGAATTTTTTTATTCGCATGCTTTCTCATGTGTGATAGTTTCAGTTCATATTGCATTTTTACTATCCCATCAAATTCTTTTTAAAACAAAATTTTGACAGATTATATTACTTGTCGTATAATGTAAAATGGGCTTAAGTGATTCGTAGCGTACTTTATTGTCATTGTCTAACAATTTTTGCTTTAAACGTGTAGGCCTTTGTATAACAATTGGGAATGAGAGCATTTAATATCATGCAGCAGCCTTCTGGCTTTTTTAATAACTCATTTCATATTAGTGTTTACATCACTTTAGATTTATTATAATTTAATTTTTTGTCGTATTTTACTTCTTCTGTAATTTTTGTTTGTTTGTTTACATCGATGTGGTTTGTTAAAAGTTCTTATCTTATTACGTTTTTGCCTTTTAAAAGCATTTTTATCATCATCAGCAACAGAGCTGAGAACGAACAAAACTGCTACCACAACCATTGGGGAAAAAAGTCAAAAAAGTTTATTTAAATTAAATTGTAACGGTGGTGTTGAATAATTTATACTAGAATATCCATTATAACATCATTATATAAACAAAACCAATATTTGAATTTTCACTGTATGAAACATAAAGCAAGTGAAGTCTCATGTGGTTTTCCTTAGCATTTTTAGATTCTATTCTATAAAAAATATTAAAAGTTTGTATTTTGTCAAACTTTTTTTAATCACAAATTTAAACTGAATTATTGGTTATAAAAATTTTTAAAAAAATATGGATCAAAAAAAGAACCGTAAAAAAATGTACGATTTTAATTATGTGTGAAGAGGCTACTTGTAGAGTGTATACAATATTTTGTTAAAGTTTAACAATGATATTCTCTCTGTTTTCAAAAGCGAACCATGCCCTAAATATTGTTTGGTCAGTGTAGTCCGAAAAATTTGGTTTCCAGAAAGTATTATTCCTAGTTTGATACGTACTTATCTGTTAAAAATGTTTATTTATTTAAATTAACTCTTGTTTATTTATATGTTTTGGATCGATTTCCAATAATATAACATTTTTTAGTATTGTGAATCTCTTAGATTCAAGAAGAGCAAAAAGAAAATAAATTATGTTTTATTTAAATCAAAATTATATTTTAAAAATAAAAATACTATTTATCACTTTTTCAAATGATTCAAATCGTTATCATAAGGATATTTTTGATATTTATATGACTAAATCTCTAATTGTGTTGAGGTGTTAAGAATAAAATTTAGATTTGAATTCTAAGAAAACATTTAATTAAATTAAATGGAAACGATTAAACTTTATTAATATTTCTCGTAGGTATGTTTATTCTACAAAAACTTTTGTAATATTTTTATGGAATATATGATGTCTTTTTTAAAAAATTCATATACACGCTCTAAATTCATATATACGCTCTAAATTCGATCACATGAAATTATATAAATCAGACATGAACACAATTCAATTAAAACTAATAAAATATAAATTTAATGGCAACAATTTGATTTTTTCCTATTTATTATCATTTTCAATGACACTAAATCGATTGTTTGTTATCATGTCTAAATTGTTCTGCTTCACAACAAGAAAAACCAATAACCAATCAAATAAATTCTCTAATAAATCGTTTAAGTTTCTATTACGTTTCATTTGATGCACATGAATTTATTTCAGTGAAAATAAGAGATCTTGTAAATTTCTCAAATTAGTGTGAAAGTTGTTTAGTTAATATGTTTTTAAATGTACGAATCTTATTTGAGTGCATTTTTGATGGGTACGATGAAAAGCTGGTTATGCCGATTACATTTTATTTCGTCGCACAAACTTTAAACGAAAAATTTCAAGCATTCAAATTATAAATCAACGTCAATAATAAATAAATAACGGTTGTTAAATACGTGCAACACGCAAAATAATCATCACTTTACAGATCTACAAGCTTTAGGAAAAATAAAAACTAAATAATATTTACTTAAACACTATTTATGTATGTGGATTTGAAGTAAAAAAACAAATTTATTTTACTATATATTAAATAATCCCACCTTAATCCCCTAACACCTTCTAAGTGCAATTAATTGGAAAGAAACGTTTACCAATGCTTCTTGTCTCAAGTGAGACATATTACCAACTTAAAGTTGTGGAAGCACTTTACCCAGCTGATACAATAGTTTTTTTCAGTTTTTATTT